>NC_134265.1:344850969-345080969 GCF_031893055.1 Leptodactylus fuscus
TGCCTTATAAACAAAGGCCATAAGATTATAATGCACGTGTCGTTTTTCTCTAATTCCAGCCCATTCTAATTTTCTTTAAAGAATATTGTAACATTGGGAAGTTTAATTTATCCCACAAAACATAAGACCTCGGACAGTCTGTGAGGAGAAAAATAAAAAAAAAAAAGCTATGGCTTTTAGAAACAGGGGAGTAAAAACAAAAATCGAAAAATGTTTGTGGCGGGAAGGGGTTGAAGAAGGGCGTACATTATTGAATATAACTATGTATTATGCGGTTATTGTGATTTTTTTTATTGTGTACTGTATTTTAGGTATATAGGTGATAAATAATGAGTGTGATCTATTTTTTTAATGTAACAATTTATTTCTTAATTATAAAAGCTATATTAGGGGCAGCCATATTGTACTCTGGTACTTTCTTTATAGTCCATACAGTATGTACTTTATGGCAGCTCAAAATGAATAGGAGTCAATGGACAGAGAAACCGCATAGAAAGTGATGGTTCAGTATTCACTCCCCAAGAGCTGTATACCGAGCTTTATGTGGGTGTATTGTGTCGCTGTCCTCGGCAGCACAATGGGGTGGCCATTAATTTGCCCACTCTCTAAAGATAATTCTATGTCTTATGTCATCCTCTACCTATACACACGGCAAAGCTGATGAGAGTTAGAACCAAACATTCTATTCCTATGTGTCTCTTTTTACATACATATGCATCCTTCAGAAATTGTGTTTAAAATATGTCTAAGTAAGAGGGCTAGAGACTCGAAAGCTTGTAATCTGTTGTTGTTTTTGTTAGCCATTAAAAAAGGTATCAACAGTGGCGGAACTAGGAATGGCGGGGCCCCGTGGTGAACTTTTGACATGCCCCCCCCCCGACCGATACCAATGCCGAAGACCTCGACCGGCCCCTCCTACGCATTCCTATTATGCACCATAGTGCCCCTGCACATAGTATTATGTCCCTTAGTGGCCCCTGCACATAGTATTATGTCCCTTAGTGGCCCCTGCATACAGTATTATGTCCCTTAGTGGCCCCTGCATACAGTATTATGTCCCTTAGTGGCCTCTGCACATAGTATTATGTCCCTTAGTGGCCCCTGCACATAGTATTATGTCCCTTAGTGGCCCCTGCATACAGTATTATGTCCCTTAGTGGCCTCTGCACATAGTATTATGTCCCATAGTGACCCCTGCACACAGTATTATCCCCCATAGTGGCTCCTGCACACAGTATTATACCCCATAGTGGCCCCTGCACACAGTATTATGTCCCTTAGTGGCCCCTGCACACAGTATTATGCATGCCCCATAGTGGCCCCTTCACACAGTATTATCCCCCATAGTGGCCCCTGCACACAGTATTATCCCCCATAGTGGCCCCTGCACACAGTATTATCCCCCTTAGTGGCCCCTGCACACAGTATTATGTCCCATAGTGGCCCCTGCACACAGTATTATGTCCCATATTGGCCCCTCCACATAGTATTATCCCCCATAGTGGCCCCTGCACACAGTATTATACCCGATAGTGGCCCCTGCACACAGTATTATCCCCCATAGTGGCCCCTACACACAGTATTATGCCTCACTGTGGACACCCTTAAAAAATTATTATACTCTGAGGTCTTTTCAGACCCCAGAGTATAATAATCGGAGACCCAGGGGGAGAAAATCATAAAAAAAACACTGTTACTCACCTATCTCCCGGCTCTGCTGCAGTCATCCGCTGTCGGTCTCCGCTGTAGTCCATGTTCAATGACGTCAGACGTCACATGACCCGGGATGACTAGGCCTGAAGCCTGCCCGGATCGTGGAGAGGTAAGTAACAGTGTTTTTTATGTTTCTTACCTATCCCTGGCCTCCAATCATTATACTCGGGGGTCTGAAAAGACCCCCGAGTATAATGATAGTGTTTGTGGGGCCCGCAGTGTCACTTACCAATCCCAGCCCTGCCAGGATCAGTAAGTAAATAGGGCCCGTTACCGACTGGAGTAACTCCAGCTGGTAACGTCCTATTAAGAAAAGAAAAAAAATCTCAGCAGTAGCCCCTAACGTCTCAGCCCCTGTGGCAGCTGCCTCTGCTGCTATGCCGGTAGTTACGCCACTGGGCATCAACTACTGAAGACTCTCAGTTTTTTATAGAGCAGGGAATGTCAAATTGTGACTGCTCTAGTGGCCATTGTGAAAATAGCAAGAACAAGATTAAATATATTCTTTTTTTTTTACAAAAACCTGACCTTAATATTTTTTGATGACGTCATCTTTGAAGGGCAATGTCTAGGAGCACATCTAGAAATGAGTGACAGGTGACAGCCCTTGCAATTTCTATTCTGTTCTTATGTACAATTGCGTTTTGCTTTAATTGCTGTTATTTTCAATCTGTAATTTTTACACTAAAATACATTTTTTATCTGTACATTGTCAGGACTGCTTTCCTAGTACCCGGTGAAGATGATTTGGGCAAAGGAAAGTTCCTTGTGTTTTCTTGCTACCGGTATAATGGATCTACATTTTGACACCAAATAAATGCACATTTTGTAACTGAAAAGGTTAAAATTTCCAGACCTTTCAGGATCACAGATGTGGCCTCATAGGGAGACAAGGCGATTATTAAATCCTCTAGGTTCCCTTTGTTATTCCCCTTTTGTGTTCTGCTCCCATATTTTACATTTTCTGTCCAATTATACATACAAAGCCAATGTTACTATATGGTATAAGATATAAGTAATGGGGTATTCTGTGCTATATACAGGTTAGCATTTGTATAATAGATACATTTTAGCAGTTTGTATCAATATCTTACAGATCTTTACTAGCTGTCATACAATAAGAACCGATGAGACAAGCAAACCGGCTCGCAACAAGATGGGTTTATTACAAATACTCCAAAAATCCAGCGTTATTATACTGTGCCGTCTCCTTAGACCTCAGAGTATAATAAGCAGAGACCCTGGGAAGATGAGGAAAAATTGTCCGGGGCATCCGGTGCTCCTCCAGACGTATTTTTGATCCACTTTCAGCCTCTTCTAACCCCCATGGGTGACATCAGCAGCAGTCTGTGTGATTGGGTCTCAGTGGCCATATGGGATATATTGACATCATGACGCCTCCCCTGGGCCTTAATTTATTATATTCTGTAGACTAAAGCAACCCCAGTATTCTATTAATATTATAAATGTGAAAGTTTGTGAGTTTGGATGTTTGTGGGTTTGTGTGTTTGGATGTTTGTTCCTCAATCACGCCCGAACGGCTCAATGGATTTCCTAGAAATTTCACACACACCTGTATATTGGCCAGGAAGGGTTAATAGGCTACGTTAAAAGTGTGTCACTCACCCCAAAACGCCACCGCGACCCTCCAAAGTTGTCTCCAGGTCCACTGTCGACCCGGGCATCACATCAGCGCAGAGAGTTACAGACAGCTGCTATTGGTGTATGGCGGTGTGTGGGCGGGTTAGGGAGCCAGCACAATGGCCCCATAGGTTTGCGCAGAATTGTGGGCGTGCCCACACTCTCCTCAACATGGCAGCTGCCCGCAACTTTCCCCAAGCCGCTCATATGCCGGCTGGCCAAACATGTCCTCATGCTGCTGCTAATACACCCAGCCACATGAACACACGTACTGTGCGGCCGGGAAACCCAATATGCCGGCCGCCCACACATCTCCTCATGCCGACGTAGCAATCAGCAGCAGCGCACCCAGCCCTCACGCGCCCAGACGCACAAGCACACTGTGCGCCTGAGAAACCCGACATCTCAGCAAGGACCACACAGACCTCCACAGGCTCTACAGGGTAAGTGCTGTGGGTCCAATGATCGATGGGTTGCTTAAGTGAGGGGGGAAAGAGGTGATGGGTAGAGGGCAGGTGGGGGGCCGGGACAGGGGTTTTGAAGGAGGTGTTGGGGGTTGGGGGGGGATTAGGACCAGAGGGCAGAAGGTAAGTAGGGGGGGACGGATTGAACATGCGGACGGGAGGGAGGGGGGAGAAGGTAACCAGGGTCACAGGTGGGTAAGGGGGAGAAGGGGGCCAGGTACGTGGATGGGGGGTATGGGGAGGTCCGGGAGCGCGGGTGGGGGAAAAGGAGAGGGCCCCAAGCGCAGCAGCGTGGCCGTGGCGTCACGGCCCACCATGCTGTGGGAGGGGCCCGCGCTGGCCGCAAGTAGAGTGGCATTGGGGCCCACGGGCCACGCTGTAGGTGATTTGCACAAGCGTAAGGGGGCCGCCGACGAAGTCGCAGGTTATAGCTAGTATAATAATAAAACTACCAGTTTGTTCTGTCCAAAACTAAACTGGTAAGTGAACCACATGAACATTTGCAAAACATATCTCGCTAGGTTCGTTCATTTTTTGCCCATAACAATCTGTCTTGATCATGTCTAGAGATTAGCGAATTTTTCAAAAATTCTATTCGGCTCAATTTTCCGAAACGATTCGATCTGAATTAGTTTGAGGCAAATCGGAATGAAGTCCAGTTCTGATTTGTTCATCTCTAAATCATGTCAATGCTATCCCATTGTATGACTCATTATACCAAATATCTGATAACTGTACCGTAAGGAGCCATGCACTTGCATGTCAGTCACATGACAGGACAAATTCTTACCTAAAGCAAGGGAGTACACATTAAAGGTTCTTATTGAATGAAAATAAGAAGGAGGAATTGATACACAGCTAGGGTTGAGCGATCGGGATTGGAAAAGATTGGATTCCAATCGGCGATTGAGTAAATTTCACGATCGTGATCGGAATTCCGACCCAATCTTTTCCAGATTATTTCAAGATTGGCTCAACCTCCAAAGGACTTTTTACATAGAGAAACATTGACTAGGGTTGAGGATCAGGATCGGAAAACATCGGATCCCAATCGGCGATCAAGAAAATTTCACAATTGGGATCGGGATCGGCTAGAAAATGATTGAAATCTCAAGATCAGCTCAACCCTATATACAGCATTGGAAACTTGTTCTCTACTTAACAGACAGTTACTTTTTAACTAATAGTCTACAGAAAGGGGAGGGGGAGGAGGTGGTTGCTGGAAAAGATGACCATATAGCACAGCTGTAGGGCTCTGCTAAACTGTTAGAGAGCCCCCTTTGACTCTACCACTGCACAGAATAAGGCAATAATTCAATTAAGTAGTAAATCAATTAGCCAGCAGCAACAGACACCTTTCTTCCCTCCCCTACCCATAGACTTCTTTGTGAGAGCCTGGATATTGCCAAGGGTTCTGTTAGAGATAAGGTCTACTACAGAGTTTGCTTGTTCAATGGACATACTCCATATTATTTTATCCTGAGCTGTAACATATTGAGATATGTCGCAACGACATGGTTGTCCATTTTATAAAAAACTTAATAGCAGTATCTAATCCAAAAAAAAGAGATAAGAGTCTGAGTGAAGGAAAGAAGGATGAAAGAAGCCTAAGAAGGAAACTAATCTTTTTAAAGGGTTGTCCAGGTCCTGAAGACAATTTGTACGGATGAAAAATCCATAGGATTGGCTATGAGCATCTTGTATATGATACTCATGAGTATATACTATATATATATATATATATATATATATATATATATATATATATATATATATATATATATATATATATGTGGTTCTATAATTGTAGATATGGTTTGTGTTAACCCTATAGTCTATATGCGCACAGAACATGTCCAATGCCCTCTATTTAGTACATGGCTCATTTAATGGACCTAAGGTCTCTATTACAGTATACGAGTATTCATAGTATCTACATCATTTTTCTGTTTGTTAGTTTTCATCAGTTTTTACCCTCCAAAGTTGGAATCACTAGATAAATGATGATAAAACAAATGTAAAAATTGCTGTCATGTGACATAACCAGAAGAGTAGTTAAAAGAAGTTTCGATTGCTCATTTTTGAGATGCCAGTGGGCAGAGAAGTGTCCTAACTTTATCTTAGCTTTGCTGGTCAGTGACGGTTCTGCTTTGCCACTTCTTCATAATAAGCAGGGATATGGAGTTGGAGTTGGGGAGGTAATGTAGAATAAAGTAGACCGAATTGGTTATTTGGCTTAGCGGCCCATCAGTCCTGATTATAAGTTATTGACTAGACTAGAGTCATAACTCCAGACCAGAAGGGCTGGGGAAGGAAGCCATGACACCTCCCTGCCTATTGTACACCTGACTTCTTCACAAGTTAGTGATTGAAACTTCATATTCCCAGCTATGTGTGATCTAGGGTTGAGCCAATCTTGACTTTTCAGGATCGATTTTGAAATCCGATTTCAGACCACTTTTCATTCGAACCCCATCTCGATCCCAATTCCGATCCCAATGCAAGTCAATGGGATTTTTTTTACTAATCGGAGATCGGATTTTAAAAGCAATCCTATTCGCTATACAGCATGGAATCTAACAAATGAACGCTTTAATTGTTAGAATCCACGCTGTGTAGTGATTTTTTTTAATCACTAAGTAGCCAGAGGATTTTTTTTGATCCTCTGTCTACTTAGTCCCCCCCCTGGTGTCCACTTACCTGCAGAGATGGCTGGTCTGGTGGCGGGTGTTCTCGTTTTTCTTCGCCTCGCTGCCCCCTGCCTCCCAGGTTAGGAGAGTGTGGGTGAGTGTGATGCCACGTCTCCCCGCCCTGTACCCGCCCACACTCTCCTAAGTCACAAGCCCCACCTTCTTCCTAGCTCTTTAACACTAACCTGGGAGGCAGGGGCAGCGAGGCAAAGAAGAACGAGAACACCGGGCACCAGACCAGCCATCTGTGCAGGTAAGTAGCTACTAGAGATGTTAGCTAGTCTCCCATTAGAATGAATGGACGCAGCCAGCGCGCAGGGGGTTAAGGCTGTGTGCCGGCTGCTTCCATTCATTCCTATGGAACCGTAGCGGAGCCTTCACACAGAGTATATACTCTGCTCAGAATGAGCGGAGCGTATACTCAGTATGAAGGCTAACATTGTTAGCTTTTCCCACAATGCTTGGCCAGTAGCAAAGCATTGTGGGAAATAATCACAGATCTCGATCCCACCTAAAAAGATCTTGTTCGGAATTCCGATCGCGATCGTGAAATTTTCTCGATCGCCGATCGGAATCCGATCTTTTCCAAACACGATCGCTCAACCCTAGTGTGATCGGTAACATGGGTAACTTACACGTGAATTATCACCTATCTAGTGGTTTTAACACTTTGGGGGTAGGGGTCAAAACAGGTGACCGATTCACTTTAGACAAGCATTATTTCTGTATTGCCTACTCGTGTAACCCGAACAAACCGCACATGTTTGGAACCACATTTTCACTTCTCGGCTCCTCCTTGGTGCGATGCCTTGTCTATCTCTTAGTAACATAGCAGTAACATATCCTTCTGGCAGATCTGAACATTCCTCTAGTAAGTGAATTGTCAATGGAAGCAGATAAGAAGTTGATGTAAAACCCAGTCTACCTTACAACATCCCAAAAATAAACTAAGAAGGGCTGTGAGATTACATCATCCTCGGCAGAGGCCAAGTCAGGTGATGTCATCAGGTACAGGCTGACTCTTTTACTCTTTATACAAGCTGTTTTTGGCTTCATATATTTTTTTTTTTCTTTTTATTCATTTTTTTTTTAAAGTACAGTAGTTGTTTTGGTCTGTAAAAAATAGCATATAATTTATATTGATGTTTATGATGTTTATTTTTTATTTACCGTACACCATGATTGAGACATTCTATATTATGTGCACATTGATTGTATGCTTGTATTGACTTTTGAAGTCTTTCAGTTGAATTTTTTTTTATTGTGACTTGTGTTGTACATGCAACTATAAAGACACACCTTATGGAAGCTCTAACATGCAATGTTGTGGGTACAGCCCCTGTAATGCCTGTGTTAGCACAATCACAGCACTGTAAATGTACTGGCTAGGGGTTAGATGATCAGAACTTTTCAGACGACTTAGTCTCATTTAATAGAGCATGTGATTCTGAACTCACATATAATGGACTTTGATTAAAAATGTTGCTGCTTTCTGCCTGAAAAATCTCTCTAAAGTTCATGCCACTAGGTGTCTCCCTTCTTGCTAATTTACTGTTTACTTCCTGTTACTAAGGAGTCCTGTCCATAGATGCAAGCCAGCTTCATAGTGAGTAGTAGGAGGAGGGTCTGTTCTCTCGTCACAGCCTTCACACACGTTTGCAAACGGCTTTCTCTTGGCACTGGACTGAACATTCTATACATCTCACAGCTTACAATGTAAGAAAAGTCTTTCCACGTACTTGTGTCTACTTTTGTCTGCTTGTGTTATTGCTGATGGGATGTTTGCCGTAGACAGCGAGCAGCTTTACTGATTGTGCTCATAGCTATTTTTTTGCTATTGTACAGTTACTCCTGGCAGAATTTCATGTAAACAAACCAGTAGTAGTTATAATGGATAGGGCAGAGGGCAGGCTGCTCCTTATTATACACGTTCTGCAGCAATAATGGAGATATTAGCAGCAGAAAATCTGATGGGACACCATGTATGAAGGCTTATATAGCTATAGAACAGACTGCACAGCAAGACCCAGCAGAAACCCTTCTAACTAGAGATGAGCGAGTAGTATTCAATTGAGTAGGTATTCGATCGAATATTACGATATTCGAAATACTCGTACTCGATCGAGTACCACTCACTATTAGAATGGAAAGATTTGATGCAGTACCAGCATTGATTGGCCGAATGCTATACAGTTGGCCAATCAACGCTGGTTCTTCTCCTACCTTTAGAAGTCTTCTCCGTGCAGCTTCCCCGCGGCGTCTTCTGGCTCTGAATTCACTCTGCCAGGCATCGGGCCTGGGCAGAGCCGAGTGTGCGTGCCTGCTTGTAGTGTGGACATGCGCAGTCGGCTCTGCCCAGGCCCAATGCCTGGCAGAGTGAATTCAGAGCCAGAAGACGCCGCGGGGACGCTGCGTCGGGAGAAGACTTCTCGGAGGATCCAGCCCGACCCTCACTTGTGGACTTGGTAAGTATAATTTGATCGAATGTTGCCTACTCCTGAAACGAGCATTTTCCCCCCATAGACTATAATAGAGTTCGATATTCGAGTAGTCAAATATTGAGGGGCTACTCGAAACGAATATCGAACCTCGAACATTTTACTGTTCGCTCATCTCTACTTCTAACGCTTTGTGTTAAGTGAAGACGTCAAAGAATGTAGTAATAAATCATTGATCAGGCTTCTTCTTCATAGAGTTATGTGTGTGAGGCTAAGTACAAAAATGGACTCTATGTAAACAAACAGGCTGAGTGAAGATAAGGAGGAGACTGATAAGCGGAGAAGGAGACAGATTTCCTTAATAAGATATATTACAACGTTTCTTATTTTCACAAGCATTATTCCATTATGAAAATTGGTATAATGAGTAGAGATGAGCGAACAGTAAAATGTCCGAGGTTCGATATTCGTTTAGAGTAGCCCTTAAATATTCGACTACTCAAATCGATCATCGAACCCTATTGTAGTCTATGGGGGAAAATGCTCGTTTCAGGGGTAGGCAACATTCGATCAAATTATACTTACCAAGTCCATGAGTGAGGGTCGGGCTGGATCCTCCGAGAAGTCTTCTCAGTGCAGCGTCCCCGCGGCGTCTTCCGGCTCTTCATTCACTCTGCCAGGCATCGGGCCTGGGCATAGCCGACTGCGCATGCCCGCACTACAAGAAAATGGCCGCTTACAGTCAAGACTTCTAATGGTAGGAGAAGAACCAGCGTTGATTGGCCGACTGTATAGCATTTGGCCAATCAACGCTTGTTCTACATCAAATTTTTCCATTCGAATAGCGAGTAGTAATCAATTGAGTACGAGTATTTCGAATACCATAATACCTACTCGATCGAGCACTACTCGCTCATCTCTAATAATTAGATGTACACTTTAACACTAAGACCCCACATAGTGGGCCGCAGACGAAAAGCACTGCAGGATAAATGGCAGTGGAAACAAATTGCATTCTCTTCCCGTAGCGCTTTTCACAGATAGTCTGCAGAGGAAAACTCTGCAGACTTTCTGCTTTCATTATATCTATAGGGAAACCACCAGTGTTTCTGTAGGTATAATTGATATTCTGCAATTTCCAAAAACACAAAGGTTTTGGAAATCGCCTTTTCACTGCAGGTATTTTTCTGCAATGTGTGGATGGGATTCCCTAGAATTTAGAGCAGTTGTCAAAATGGATCTTCATTATTGTGGCAGACAAAGGTCTGGTGCATATTTACTCTTCTATGCTCTGGAGTGTAAGGTTAAGATCATACAATGGAAAATGAAGAGGAATTTCGCTTCATTTTACCCCGCCGTTTTCTGCCCTCAGGCTACCCGCAATGGGATGCCGATGCAGGGCATCAGCATTCGTGGCTTTCCGCTGAATCCGGAATCAGTGTCTAGATCAAGTAGAACGCTTTCAGTTATTCAGCATCCTGCTGTAATCTCTGCCTTCCATTGAAAACAATAGGAGGAACAATCTGGGGTGGAATTCGTCCTCAAATCTGCAGCACAATCCTCTGTGTCAACTTACCCAAAGGGAACTCACTTAGAAAAAGTTGAACGGAATATTAAAATTCTTTAGACAAATTTACCGTATATACTCGAGTATAAGCCGACCAGAATATAAGCCGAGGCCCCTAATTTTACCACAAAAAACTGGGAAAACTTATTGACTCGAGTATAAGCCGAGGGGGGGAAATGCAGCAGCTACTGGGAAATTTCAAAAATTAAAATGGTCGGAGTTTTTGGGTGCAGTAGTTGCTGGGGAAGGGGAGGGGGTGTTTTGGTTGTCTGTCTGCCCCTTCCCTGAGCTTGAGGACTGGGGTTTTTCCCCCACTTGGAATTCAGCCTGGCTGTATATAGGGGATCTGCAGTGCTCCTATTAACCCCTTCCTGACGGAACAGGAGCACTGCAGATCCCCTATATTCAGTAGACACAGGGATACCTAATGTGTTTGTGTTTCACAGTAATTTTCTATTTTTGTATGTATTCTAGGGAAAGAAGGGATTTACAACTTTAAATTTTTAATCTTTATGAAATTTTTTTTTTTTTTGCACTACTTTATGGGAGATTCTATACATTGATATTGTGGCTTTGGCTGGTCATAGACCCCCCCACACACACACACACACACACACAAAAATAAATAAAAATAAATAAATAATATATATATATATATTTTTTTTTTTTTTTTAAGCTAACTCAAGTATAAGCCCCCCTTGGCTTGAGATAGCTAATATATATATATATATATATATATATATATATATATATATATATATAATTATTATTTTTCAGCACAAAAACTGCTGAAAAAGTCGGCTTATACTCGAGTATATACGGTATGTGATTTATATTTCAGCTGAATTTAATTTTTTTAAGGAGTAATACTTCTTTAAAATCTGATTCATGTTCTTGTAATATAGCAAATTTTTTTAATGTATATTGCCTATTTTCCAGCCTAGTTCAACGATACTTGGATTTGCAATATTGAATTTGTATCCAAGTATTTAATGAAGGCAGCGGCTGATCTAGGATAGAAGACAGCAAACAGATATGGGACCTTGGGAGATGACTCAGCCTCCTCAGTGATGTCACTCGGTGTATTTCTGCCGATCATCAGCCGCGTTGTGTAATTGTGGATCATATGCGCTTAACTTTCATCCTAACCTCTGGATAGCTGCCGTATCTGTAATGTGTTGAGTTTGACGTTATGTTTTTTAAGTGCCAAATATAAGTTCTGGCAAACTACGGGAGACCCTTCTCAGGACCGGACCCTAATTCGTTTTTCCATTGGGGAAGATTAGAGTGATCTGCAATACTGTTACCATAAGTGTGACCCGTCATGATGACAACACGGCGGACAACATCACCTGACCTGTGTCTGAGATGTACTAACTTTGTGTGTTTTAGCTTTGAAAGAAATGTATACAGTTTTATCAATAAACTGTAGCTAAATATGTGAACAATGTTTGATTTTCTGGCAATATTTGTGCCATTGATACATTTTGTAACATACTATATTGTAGGACATATGGATTTGGTCACTATTAGTAAATCAGATTTAAGGACAATACATTCTATGTATGGGATTTATGGACTTTGGATATTATTGAAACCCTTTTTGGCATGGATTTACCATAAATAGTGCCCAAGTCTCACTTTAATAGTTCAGTGAAACAACAAATACCTAAATAAAAAATAAAATGTTACAGAATTTTTTTGCAGAGCATAAAAATAAAACGGGGAATTAAAAGGGTTGGCCAAAATTTTATTTATGGCCTATTTTTAAGGCTTACTAATAGAGACTGTCATGGGGAAGCTCTGGTAGCCATGAGATTATTGATTGAGTAATATAATATTGGATATAGCAATGCTACTTGTATATCATATGATCATATCATTTGGGCATTATATGGTACACCACCATGGGGCGGGCACATATGTATTTTATGTATATTTATCATACTTTACCATCAAACTGGACGTTACCTATCCATATACACTATTAGGGAATATGTATGTAATAGAGTGGCACCCCCTGTTGGTTTAAAGGGTACATTACATAGATGATTCAGTGATATCAATAGGTACTGTATGCCTCTTCAGGATCCAATAGCTACTTTTGACAGCCAAAGAGTCCTGCTTAAGAGTCCAGGTTAAAAAATAAATAAATAAATAAATAAATAAACTATATATATATATATATATATATATATATATATATATATATATATATATATATATATAGTATATATTATATTTCTAAACAAAGAACTACACTGAATGATTCAGAAGATGACCATCAGTATATCCCTAATGGAGTTTATAGGAGTAAATATTATTTAAAACCAGAATTTTACTTCAATCATCCAAGAGTTCCACTACCAAGGTAACAAAAAAAATATAAAAAAAAACCCCAGATGTATATTTTTATATAATGGATCTGCATAGCAACAGCTAGCATTCTAAATAATCTTCACACCTATGAAATATTTCTTGAAAGCATTGCTAACCTTTTGGATGACACACTACATGATGTCTGACCATTATATGACTTGTATTCTGAATGTTTAAAGGGGCTCTATCATTGAGAAAAGTCATTTTTAATCACATCCTTGCATAGCCTTTAGAAAGACAATTCCACACCTACCTTTAGTATGTAGATTGCCTCAGTGGTTTCTGAATAAGTCCGTTTTTATTCATATGCTAATGAGCTTCCAGCCAGCACAGGAAGTTCCCAGCAGCACTCGTCTCTGCTATTATCTCCTATGTGTGTGCAAACAGGAAGCTGAATCATCATACATAGGAAAGAATAGGCAGAGGTGCACGATGAGACTTCCGGGGTGCACCGAGAGGCTAATTAGCATTTGGATAAAAACGGGCTCATTCAAAAACCACTGAGGTGATTTACATACAAAAGGTAGGTGGGAAATAGCCTTTCTAAAGGCTATGCAAGGATTTGCTTACAAAAAATGACTTTTACCAATGTTATCAGTGTTGCCTTCTGTAATTCTAAATTGTCCATAACTTAGTGCATGTAAACTAAATGATATGATATCTTCCATAGACTGCACAAGAAAAGTCAAGCATTCATCTCCTTCTCACTGAGTAAGAAACATAATTTAGGACATTATAGGAAATTGTTGATGTGAATGGAGCACTTGGGGAAGATACAAAACTTACTGTTAGCTGCAGCAGTGTAACATCTCTGCCTGTTCGGGCCTCTGCGCCACCCTCTGCTCGCATGCTGCGGCGCCGGAGGCGTGTGCAGTTTGACAATTTGCTTAAGGTTTTTAGTTGCACTGTGTGAACACGGCTCTGTCCTTAATTGGATTTGCACCACACCCGTCTTCTGCCAAGGTTACCTCTGTTCATTAAGTGGTTAATCTGTCTTGCCTGTGATTGACAGCTTTTCTTCCTGTCAGGTTCTGGGCGGGTTCTTCCTTCCCTATTTAGTCTTGGCTCACAGTCACACTGGTGCCGGTTATTGCCCTTGCTTTCTGGTATCGCTTGCTGTTATTTACTTGTATGCTTATCCTTGACCTCTGGCTTTCCTACTGACTATTCTCTTGACTCCGATTTGGCACTGCATCGCTCTCTTGTTACCGAACCCTGGCTAGCTGACCTCCCTTTGTTGTTGTGCGTCTTGTCTGCGTTTTGTGTTTCACGTATTCAGGGAGGGATTGTCCTCGTGGTTGTCGCCTATCACCTAGGATAGGGTCTGGCAATAGGAAGGGAAAGTAGGGGGCTTCAGTTTAGGGCTCACTGTCCCTTGTGCCCCTCCCTCCAGGGTTCACCAGCAGCTTCTGGGGAATTATCATCTGCTATTCCCTAACAGAATAACCGGCCTGCAACCTACATCCATTGCTTCCCTACAGATAAGCATGGATCCTATCCAGTGCTTTGCAGCCAAGTTGGAGGGATTGACAGGCCTGGTAGCTGAACTTGCTAAACAGGTTCAGACCCTAACTGAGGCTGCTGCATCATCCCCAGCTGTTTTGGCACCTTATAAGGTCAAGATGCTACTCCCAGACCGTTTTTCAGGGGACCGTGCAAAATTTGAAACTTTCAGGGAGTCTTGTCGCCTGTACTTCCGTGTGAATCCACATGCTACTCAGGCCCAAATGGTGGGAGTGGTTATATCTCTGCTACAGGGGGACCCACAAGCTTGGGCCCTTAAACTCCCTGCTGAGGCTGAGGAGTGGGTGGATCTGGAAAAATGTTTTAAGTCCCTGGGCTCTATTTATGCTGAACCAGACCACATTGCACTTGCGGAAACTCAACTCCTCACCATGCGGCAGGGCAAACGCTCTGCAGAGGAGTATTGCTCTGAGTTCCGTAAGTACAGTGTAACCGCAAGTTGGTGTGAGTCCGCGCTAAAGGCTCACTTTAAGCAAGGCTTGTGTGATCGTGTTAAGGAGCTCTGGGTTGGTCACCCAGATCCCCCGACTCTTGAGAAGGCCATGACTTTGGCGGTCCGTATTGACCGCAAGATCCGAGAAAATTTAAAAGAGAGAGTAGGGTCTGTTGCCTCCAAGTTTTCTGTCTCTTCCTCTCTCTCCTCTGATAAACCTACCTTTCCTCCCGTCACTTCTGGTGAGGAACCCATGCAACTGGGAGCTATGGACGCCAGAACCCGACGAGAGCATCGTCTCAGGAATAACCTGTGCCTGTACTGTGGTTCCTCTGGTCATGTCATCCGAGACTGCACTATCAGACCCCTGACACCTGCGCAAAGACTTCAGTGCCTGAGTGGTAATCGGAAGAACCACTCAGGCAACCAGGTATTTGGTGGAAATAACAATAAGATGATATCTGTGTCTCTGTCCACTGGGGACAGATCTGTTTCCGGCAAGGCCCTAGTTGACTCTGGGTCTGCAGCAAATTTTATTAAATATTCAGTTGTTGAATCTTTGGGCATTGAGCTTTTGCCACTTGACACACCTATGTCTGTTACTGGAGCGGATTCTACTCCACTGGCCAGGGGTAAAGTCAGTTTTAAAACCCCCTTGATCTCTTTGCAAGTGGGTTCTACACATTCAGAGGTCATAAGCCTTTTTGTTATGGAGAATCTCTCTGCTGATGTTATTTTGGGGTTCCCCTGGCTGAAGCTCCATAACCCTATTTTGGATTGGGGTAAAAAGAAGTTGGTAAAGTGGGGAGATCAGTGCTCATCCCACTGTATTGCTTTACATTCTGTTGATTGTGTCAGTGAGGAGAAGGTCTCAGCTACTAAAAGTTGGGAACGCCCCTCTGGTATTAAAACCTGGTGGTATCAGAAGCGCCAGGTGAATAAAAAAAGTTTGCCTGGTTCTCAAGCATCTGTGGTTCAAGCAGAACCAAAATACAAGGCAGGGAAAACTCAGAATCCCTCTAGAACTGGTTTGTCTGGTGAGGGTCCGGTGGCCCCTCATAAAAGGGGGGGTACTGTAACATCTCTGCCTGTTCAGGCCTCTGCGCCACCCTCTGATCGCATGCTGCGGCGCCGGAGGCGTGTGCAGTTTGACAATTTGCTTAAGGTTTTTAGTTGCACTGTGTGAACACGGCTCTGTCCTTAATTGGATTTGCACCACACCCGTCTTCTGCCAAGGTTGCCTCTGTTCTTTAAGTGGTTAATCTGTCTTGCCTGTGATTGACAGCTTTTCTTCCTGTCAGGTTCTGGGCGGGTTCTTCCTTCCCTATTTAGTCTTGGCTCACAGTCACACTGGTGCCGGTTATTGCCCTTGCTTTCTGGTATCGCTTGCTGTTATTTACTTGTATGCTTATCCTTGACCTCTGGCTTCCTACTGACTATTCTCTTGACTCCGATTTGGCACTGCATCGCTCTCTTGTTACCGAACCCTGGCTACCTGACCTCCCTTTGTTGTTGTGCGTCTTGTCTGCGTTTTGTGTTTCACGTATTCAGGGAGGGATTGTCCTCGTGGTTGTCGCCTATCACCTAGGATAGGGTCTAGCAATAGGAAGGGAAAGTGGGGGGCTTCAGTTTAGGGCTCACTGTCCCTTGTGCCCCTCTCTCCAGGGTTCACCAGCAGCTTCTGGGGAATTATCATCTGCTATTCCCTAACAAGCAGCCTGTATTTGCTTCTCTCTCCCTGGTCACCTCTTCTTTTCTCCATACACTTCTAAGAGCACATTTAATCTATTATTTTATTGAACTGACAGTCCATGGGATAAAGACAAATTCTGCAGATATTTCAGAGTGAAAGTCAGATTTACAGGGAGGGAAGTAACAGGAAAAGTTTATTTGCAATTGGAGGATGTGTTGCCTGTTTGAACAGAGCTTTAAATTTATGATCAAATGTATAAATTTGATTTGTATTCTTTACCGTATATAAGCCGAGGCCCCTAATTTTACCACCAAGAACTGCGAAAACTTATTCACTCGAGTATAAGGGGAGGGGGAGGGGGGGGGGGTTGCAGCAGCTACTGGAAAATTTCAAAAATTAAAATGGTCGGAGTTTTTGGGTGCTGTAGTTGCTGGGGTAAGGGAGGGGAGGGGGTGTTTTGGTTGTCTGTCTGCCCCTTCCCCGAGCTTGAGGACTAGGTTCCCCCCCCACACACACACACTTGGAATTCAGCCTGGCTGACTATAGGGGATCTGCAGTGCTCCTATTAACCCCTTCCTGACGGAACAGGAGCACTGCAGATCCCCTATATTCAGTAGACACAGGGATACCTAATGTGTTTGTGTTTCACAGTCATTTTCTACTTTTGTATGTATTCTAGGGAAAGGAGGGATTTACAACTTTTTCTCTTTAAAATCTTCCTTTTTTTTTTTTTTTTTTTTTTTGCACTATTTTATGGGAGATTCTATACATTAATATTGTGGCTGCTCATAGACCCTCCCTCCTT
This sequence comes from Leptodactylus fuscus, assembly GCF_031893055.1. Lineage (NCBI taxonomy): Eukaryota > Metazoa > Chordata > Amphibia > Anura > Leptodactylidae > Leptodactylus > Leptodactylus fuscus. The sequence goes on from NC_134265.1 coordinate 344,868,317, forward strand.
AAAAAAAAAAAAAAAAAAAAAAAAATGTCTTTTGCTGACTTGAGTATAAGCCGAGGGGGGATTTTTCGGCACAAAAACTAGGCTGAAAAATTCGGCTTATACTCGAGTATATATGGTACTTGTCCTAACAGCAAACCATATGCAGCAGTGTCCTGCATGTCTGACTTTCTTTCTGTCCAAAAAATGCTGTTTCCCAGTGGAGAGGCTGTGAACGGACACCTGCGGATTGCTTTAAAAACCCAATGGGTTTTTAAGCAGACTGTTTGCAAGCCGTTCCCAATTTTTTTTTCTGCAGTTTCGGCAGATTCACGATGGACAGACAGCATTCGCAAGTGTGAACGAGGCATCATCTGTACTTGGCATCATTTTGCTTAGGGTACTAATTTTGTATGTTTTAGCTTTGAAAGAAATGTATACAGTGTTATCATTAAACTGTAGCTAAATATGTGAACAATGTTTGATTTTCTGGCAGTATTTGTGCCATTGATACATTTTGTAACATACTATATTAGCACATGTTGGCTCCTTTCTGTGAAATCCTACATTTCTTTATTCCTTCCCTTGCTTCTGTTTGAGAGCTTGTGTGTGTAATGCAGGGACAATAAGAGTGAAGGAGAGTCCCTTAAATCAGTTATATCTCAGACATTATAAAATGGAGAAACATCTTCTTGTAGCGTATATGGATAGAGATTCATATAAATATCCCAATCCTGACTGTGTAAGGATCCTAAGATAGAACAGAAATCTTAGTGGCACATAAGATGAGAAAATAGTCTCTTCTTTCATATGACACCAGAAACAAGTTTCTTCATTTTATAATACCTGAGACATGACTGTTGAGGTGACTCCGCCATAATGTTCTCTGCATTACACACACAAACCCATACACTGTACACAGTGAGAAGCCGGGGACAGATCTCATTAGAGAAGGAACGGAAGGAAATACAAGATTTCACAGAAAGGAGGCAAAATGTGTTAAAGAGGGTCTATCACTGGGAAAAGTCATTTTTAACTAATCACATGCTTGCATAGGCTTCAGAAAGTCTATTCCACACCTACCTTTAGTATGTAGATTGTCTCAGTGGTTTGTGAATAAGTCCGTTTTTATTCATATGCTAATGAGCTTCCAGCCAGCACAGGAAGTTCCCAGCAGCACTCGTCCCTGCTATTATCTCCTATGTGTTTGTGCAAAAAGGAAGCTGAGTCATCATCAGCAGCAGCCTGTGCTGTATACACCCATAGGAAACAATAGCAAAGGGGGTGCACCAGTCTAATTAGCTTATGAATAAAAATGGGCTCATTCAGAGACCACTGAGGCAATTTACATACTAAAGGTAGGTGTGGAATAGACTTTCTGAAGCCTATGCAAGCATGTGATTAGTTAAAAATGACTTTTCCCAGTGATAGAGCCCCTTTAAAGTATATTACAAAATGTATTGGTGACATAAATGCTGCAATATATGAGATAGATAGATAGATAGATATTAAACAGATAGTTATTAGATAGATAGATAGATAGATAGATAGATAGATAGATAGATAGTGGAAAAAATGGCAGCACTCCAATATTTAGAAAAAGTGTGGATTTATTCCAAGCAGCAATGTTTCGGTTCTTATCTGAACCTTTCTCAAGCCTTTTTTTTTTCTACTAGATAGATAGATAGATAGATAGATAGATAATGATAGGAGATAGATAGATAGGTAGATAGATAGATATGAGATAAATAGATGATACGAAACTTTCTTCTAACCTTGCAGATTTCCCTTCCCCAACTCTTGCCTGTTCCCACCACAATGATTCCTGCTCCACCTTTTCCTCTTCTTTTCCCTTTGAACCCCCCTCATTTCTCAGCTAATCTTGGCATCCCCCAGCCTCACATTTCAGCCTCACATTTTAATCGCCGCACCAAGCTTTTTATTAATAATAAATAACACACCTACATAGATTGAATAAAAATGAGGCAGAATCTAAAGAATTGGGATAGATGCGCGGCATAAAAAGTCTGGGGGCTCCCTATGGGACATTGGCGGATGAAATGTAGAGAAATTCTTGCCGGGTGTATGTGCGGCAGCCCACTGTGTGGACAGGAAGTGACCCTATTGGCATACGGCTTCTTTAAAAACAGGCAGTGTAGCCTGAAGCTATCCAGCCTCTCTCGCTCGCTCTGGTGCTCGCTCTCCCTCTCTCTCCAATCTCTCCCTCTCTTTCTCTCTGTGTCTTGCCATAGAGGGCTTTACAAGCAGTTCCCAGGCAGTGTGATCTGTCTTTGCATACTGCTAGTTTATGCTGGGGAGAACATACAGCCCATGAGCTCTATATGGATGCTGTTGCTACTCTGATTCTCTGGAAGCAAAAAAGAATATGTCCAGCGCTCAGCATGACCCATTCTATTCTTCTCCCTTTGGTCCTTTCTACAGAAGGCATACTCCATACATGGTGCAGCCAGAGTATCGTATCTACGAGCTGAACAAGAGGCTGCAATCTCGTACAGAGGTAAGTCCTTCCAACCTTTGCCTATAGACCGTCATATAGTCTCCTATAACCTGCACCGTGCCTAGTCCGAGCCCTCCGTCAATATCTGTATTGTCTATTATTATCCTCTCCTGTCAAAGGCTTCTATAAGGGAACGACGGAATGCTGACTTGTGTTACAATGTTTCACCGAAGGACCGGGGTAAAGTTAAGATTGGAGTCTAAAGAGTCAAAAATTCTTCTTCGATTTGACTCATTTTATTCGCTTTTGGCGACTAGTAAGCTGGGAAGGGGCAACCTGTGCCCAGGACTTGTAAACTTATGGAATATCGTGTTACTTTGAGTTTGGTGAACTGGGAAGACACTGGCATGGGCGGAAGGTGATGAATATTCAGGAGATAGAAGTTCTGGCCGTCTGTGCAACTCACTTTTGGAAAGTGTCGAAAAGTGTGTGAACTGGATGCATGCCAGGCGCACTATAGCACCTGTATCTCCAAATGTGTTCTGTCGCCACCCTGGCGTGCATGCCATTGCACAGCTGTATGATGTCAACACGGTTCACATGTGTCGAGTTATTTCACAGAAGTGCGAAATAAGAGCTGATACACAGACATGGAAGGCTACTGTTACCTAGAGAGGGCTAAAGTGCCAAGTCGCATGTGGACCTTCATATCCCATATATATAACCCCAATATACTGGAAGTGTACATAGACATTAATACTAAGTGCGTTCTGTCTAGATGTAGCAGAGCTGACTTTGTTTTGCATCATAATATCTACTTATGTCACTCTTCTATGATGTTTTGCTACTTAGTATTACAATTTCATTATATCGGATGTATTATAGTACTTTCATTGTATAGATTTGGGTGCTCCAGCTTCTATACCCTATTATCTCAATATGCCAAAGACCCCCTCTTTAAGAAGTGTGCGCCCTTAGTAGGACCAGATTACTTGTGATGCTTTCACCATAGATGATGCGTGTTGGACATCTTTTTTGAGAAGACCACCCCTACCAGACCACTTCTTATAGTACTTTTCTAGTGACGCAGAACTTAAATAGTGACGAGCACATCTGTCTAATCTTACTGATCTGTATGTACACGTGCTCAAGGTGCTATACTAACTGCCAGATTTGGAGTCGGGAAGGAATTTTTTCCCCTGAAATAGGGCAATTGGCATGAGCCTCATGGGGTTTTTTGCCTTCCCCTGGATCAACACTGTAGGGATTGTAGGGTTATAGGTTGGACTTGATGGACTCATGTCTTTATCCAACCTCATCTACTATGTAACTATATACCCTATTATCAATATTATTAAGAAGACCACCTCTTCGATAAGTGCACCCCCTATCAGGACCATGTTCCACTTTCACCATAGTTTATACTTATGGATCATCCATAGAAGACCACCTCTTCAATAAGTGCAGATTTCCACTTTCCCCATAGATTATGCCTATGACCATCCATAGAAGACCACTTCTTATCGTAATTTAGTTGTTTCTCTATAAGAACTTTGTCTGACAGGGCAGAAAGTATCCTTCATCTCTTTATTCTATGCAGTCCTATGTAAAATATCAGTAATAGGTGGTTTAGGACATAGGACAAACTGAGCTCTTCTATATCTGTAAGTAGTAAGTTGGATTTCATAGGTTTCTCTCTTGGGTTAGAGAAAAATCACACAAGGATATATAGGTGCACATATATACAGGCATCTCCATACTAAACACAAAGACACGTGCATAGTACATGATGACAAACCCCCACAGCTTCTTAGACATGACACTAAGAATTGAACAAGTTCTACCAGGTGAACAGAGACCTGCAAAGTCAATAGGATATTCAATGATAGGAAGTAAAGTGAGAAATAAACTACAACACATAAGGGTTGTGTACTTGGCGGGAAACAGTATATTTTTCTCGGTCGACTGTACACCCAAGGGTAATCCATGTACACGGATCTCTCATGGACTTGAGTCTATTGATACAGATCGGTCATATGGCCTGTTAATATCCCAGTTTCAATGGGGGGCGTGCGCTATCCTATAAAAAAAAACGGCTATCAAACCTATGGTGTAAATAAGCACTATATAGGGATAGGACTACTAGATATAGGGATAGTTTATGCAATCTCTGGCTCCCATGGCAGTGCTAGTGGCTTCCCTGGAATACTTGCGCTAACACAAGCCTGTATTGTGTACAGAAGAAGTTTGGTTTATGACGTGTTTCTATACGGTTGATACTTAGTTTCTAAAGATTATCTTTTTATATATATTAAAACTTTTGATATTCTGGAGTTCCACGGAAGGACATTAATGTAAGAGTAGAATAATATAACATTGAAAAAGGCAAAAAAAATTAAAAAATCATAATATAAAAAAAATAATAATAATAATTTCAGCCGTAATGCTACTTGGAACAGTAAAAATGACACATTGTTATATTACGTAAAGTTCTATATCGTTATCACATTACAAACCGCATGCGCTTATAGGTGATAGGTGGCTATCAGGAGGTTCCGGCTTATTTAAAGGGGACAGGTCACATTAAGGAGGTAACATTTTAGCAAGCAGGATATCTAGTATTATGGGAGATTCACTTTAACTTGTATTTTATTTGGTATCTCTGCTCATTCTTGGTTTAGGAGTCCAGTGGGCGGTCCTAATTAGTAAATGATGATGTGTATGAACAGTCATACAGGGGAGGTCGTCAATCATTGGACTCCTATACAGAATAGACATATAAATGGGGAAAAAAAAAAAGAAGTTATACTGACTCTTCCATATAAATGTATCTATCTGTTTAGCCCCTCCTATTCCATAAGGGGCTGAGAATAGATACCATATTCCACATGGCCATGGCCACCATTGTGAGAAGTGCAGTAATGGTCATTCAGTCTGTATATCCATGTACCCTAAGGGTCAGAATACATATTATGGTCATGATGCATTTGTCGGCAAAGTAAGGAGCCGTTCACATAGCGCAAAATGAAAAGGAATTCCTCTTCATTTTCTGGCCACGATGTTATGGCCGCCAGCTCCTGGCCATCGCCATTCCATCACAGATTCAAGCCGCCAACTCCATGACTAAATCAGCTGGAAAGATGGCGCAGGACACGTATTCTTTGCAATCTCTGCCTCCCATTGAACCTGCTCCCAATTTCCTAGAGCAGCAAAAAGAGCAGAATTTAATTGACAACAAGTGATTATCATTGTATGAACATTGCTAGGACAAGGCTCTGTCTGCATCTGGATTGGAGGGACAGTCTGAGCCTACATCACAAATGTGATGGAAAATCACCAATACATCGGAGCACCTGGTACCTCAGTGGATCCCGACATACACACTCAAAGGAATACTTAGGGTGTCAATTATGTCCATCGTGGGATGGGTCTGTCACTGCCTTGATTCCGATTTTTTTTTTTTTTTTTTGCTCTTTTCTGCAGTGTCAGGAAGTGACATCACATTTGTTGGTCACATGGTCCCATTCAGCAGACGTGATGTCACTTCCTGAGAGGATTAAAGCAGCTGTTTCCTAATCATGGATAAGCCCTTTAAGATGGAACAGAAAAATGGAATTGACACGGTAGATAAGGCTTACCATCTATACGGGCTTCAGACTGCCAATGATCAGTATCATCACCATTATGGATTCTGTCCACAGCAGGTTGTCGACTCCTCACATAGTGAGCTGTAAGCGGGCACTAAGTCACCGCAAACTGGCCGCCTGCCAACCTGCTGCAATAAAGGATAAGATTCCAGTAACTCTTATCCACATACTGAAACTGAACCCTGCAGAGAAGAGCGCCCTGCACTGATAGTTATAAGCCTGCAGCATGTCAATTATTGCTGCGGGTTTCAGAAAAGTTTCAAAGGCTAAAATCTGTGGGAGACCTACCCCAATCCTGCAGGGGAGTCACAGCAAAAAGTGCCCAGGGTTGTTTCTGCAGCATCTCAAAGTAGCACTCCAGATAGTCAACGAATAAGTGCTGGTTAGGGTTGAGCGATCAGGATCAGAAAAGATCGGATTCCGATCGGCGATCGAGTAAATTTCACGATCGAGATCGGAATTCCGACCCGATCTTTTCCAGTGGGATCGAGGTCAGAGGTTATCTCAAGATCGGCTCAACCCTAAAAGTGACTTTTCCCATAGAAAATCATTGACTAGGGTTGAAGATCGGGATCAGAAAAGATCGGATTCCGATCAGCGATCGAGCAAATTTCACGATCGAGATCGGGATCGAGATCGGCTGGAAAATGATCGGAAAACGGATTTTAAAATCGATCTTGAAATCTCAAGATCGGCTCAACCCTAGTGCTGGTGCTATCACCCATGTGTAGTAACTGTACCCATGTGTAGTACCTGTGCTCATATCTAGTAGCTGCACTCATTTCTAGTATTTGCACCCATGTCTAATAACTGCACCCATGTTTTGCAGTTGTACCCATATCTAGTATCTGCACCCATGTCTACTAGTGATACCCATGTTTAGTACCTGCACTCACAGTTGTACCCATATCTAGTAGTTGTACCCATATCTAGTATCTGTACATATGTTTTGGTTCTGCACCCATGTTTAGTACCTGTGCTCATATCTAGTAGTTGTACCCATTTCTAGTATTTGTACATATGTCTAGTAACTGTACACGTTTAATATCTGTGCTCATATCCAGTAGTTGTATCCAGTTCTAGTAGTTGTACCCATATCTGGTATCTGTACATATGTCTAGTAACTGTACCCATGCTTACTATCTGTGCTCATATCTAGTAACTGTACCCATGTTTAGTACCTGCACTCAGATCTAGTAGTTGTACTCAGGTCTATTTCCCGTTTTTGCAAACATTGCAGAGTTCATAATACTATAAATCTGCTAGAAACTTGGAAGTCAAAGGTCCTGGAAGCTGCACCAACTGCTGTTGATAACATTGGGGAAGGTAATGGGAGCATAATGAGAGATGGTGCAGGTTATGTGAGTGAGGGGTATAGGGAGAGGTTATGTGAGGGGCAGAGAAGAAGAAGGGAGGCTTCTCCACAGAAGAGGTAGGATAGAGGAACATGGAGTGGTAATCTGATAACTCTGAGGTCACATGGTGGCTCTCAATAGTATCTGCAGGCAGCAGAAAGAGACCTTCTGTTTACACAGCAAGTCCTGCTAGAAAAGAGAGGTCACACTGTGATTATGTGACTTATTGGAGACGATAGAATACTAGAGACTTAGACGGTCAGTACATAACTATTGCTGTTGAAGGGATGGTCTAATAGAGAAAATAACTGAAGTTCTCTCTAAAGGAGAACACACCACAGAATTTTGCAATGTTTTTGCCCTGTGAGCCCCCAACCTTAAATGCTCTACCTTTAATTATAGTATAGAAGAGCAGCCAGCAACCCTTTTGTGGTCTGTGCAGTTGCTGGATATAAATCTGATTGTAAAGGGAAGCTCTTCCTAATATTACTATGTTTGTAGGAAATCTCCATTGCCTCTCTTTTTTTGCTACCTAGAAATCTGCTGCTGAAAACTGTCAATAGGCTGCTGTTGACTGATCTGCTATTCTTATCTTGTGCCTTAATTGTGTGTCCTATTGACTTCCTAAAGTGTGGTCTGGTGTGGAGCACTTATTCTAAATACATGTGCTCCTGATTTAATAGACAAGTATTTCACACAAAGGAGCTGCTACTCTATCTGGGGGACACACAATGTGAATTAAATAGAAGTTGTGTAATACTTCCATTATCCTGCGGGGGCACTGCAGAGAATTTGAGCACATGTAAAGTTTGTGCTGCTAGATTGTATTCCTTGACCGATTTGTAGGTTAGCTTCATTTGGGCAGGGCTGTTATTGGTGACTATAGTTTAGCTACAGTGTCCATAGGGAGTCTAAGGTAGTCTGAGACACGCCTCCTGTCTTATCATGTTTTAGTCTACAGCTCCGCCTCCTCAAGACAAAATAATAAAGTACAAATGACTAAACCACCATTGAGAAAAAGAAGATTATCAGGTGACTGCTGAGGTAAGGGAATCCCTTTAAGGAGAACCCTGCAGGGCCCCTGTAATACAGTGCTCACCCATACCCAACTATCTAGCTATATATTATGTATAGATAGTCTATGGACAGTTTATCTAACTATTGCAGTTTTCATGTACTAATGACCAAGTTGTCCTGGGACATAATTAGAATTTTAATAAGACTACTATAAGCAAAAACAACCTAATTGTTCCAGGTATCGCAACATAATTTTTTTCCATCATCTACAAAAAATAAGGTGGGGGAAAAACTTAAAAACTAAAGAAGAAAAAGTGGAAGAAACTAAAGACATAGCTCTAAGACAACCTTTTTTTTACCATATTAACTTTGAAACAGCGCCACTCATTTGCAGTGGTTCTCGGCGGTATTGCATCTCAAGTCTATTCAGTTCAGAGGGTTGAGCTGTATTAACGACCCTTTAAAAGTGATACTGTGATATGTACTTTTGCCTTTTGATGGATAATGTAGTTTATTCAATACCGAATGTGTAGCAAATACATCAAAGTCCAAATAGCAAGTGGATATAGATTCCATATTGGTGACAAGGGATTTCTGTTTTCATTGAACACATGTAGAATCTATGAATATGTTACAAAATATATAATTGAAGCTAGTATTCTATGCAGTTATTGCTTCTATCTGGAAGTTTGGGGGATTCTTCTTCTCTGATTTCATTCTGACTTGCTATGAATTACAATCTGTATGATAAACTGTATGGCCTGTTCCGTGCAGGATCTCTGCAGGGGAGACGCAAATTCCTATCACAGTTACTGCTGAGGAATGGACATAGTAATAGGAAGAAGAGGACAAGTCATTCTCCTTAAGGTATACGTATAGATTAGTCTCTTAAAGAGACAAAGATAACTACACTGCCCCCAGCAGGCATTGATGGTACTGTCTCTAGCTGCCTATGTGACGCTGCACTGAGGAATCATAGAAAGTGAAATATAAAAATCACATGAATGAATGGCAGGGGTATAAGTACAATATGCGTTAAAGAAAAGCAGGGAGGATAAAGTGTTTTTGCTACACTGCCACTTTAAGAAATTCACTATTCAATATTTTCTGAAAATCAGCCCTCAAGAGGGGCTATAAAGCTAGTGACTCTTGCTTGTTGCTGACATGGATATTTTTAGCTTGGGACACTTGCCAAGATCACTTATTACTTACAGATACTGTACACTAAGTAACCAGTCACTATGGGAAAACAACAGAAGAATATACCATAAATGTATGGATCAGCTTTGTCATCCATCCACTTACAACACTGGTGATTGAATGATATAGTGCCGACCCTTTATGTCTATGTTCTTATTTTGATTTACCACTAGGTGTCACTGTGTTTGTTTGTGCTCGTCTCTTTCAAATGCCATAGAATATAAGATGAATCCAATATATATATATATATATATATATATATTGTATGTACCATAGATAGATAGATTCTGTAAATAGGTGGAATTAGAAATAAGAGGTATAGACAGAACGATAGATAGATAGATAGATAGATAGATAGATAGATAGGAGATAGATAGATAGTATTATCTATCTATCTATCTAGTTACATTGTTGGCTTCAGATAATACAGTACATTGTACATCAGAAGTACTGAATTTACTGTACAGAGCGTATTATACCGAAACACGGGGGGCAAATTCGTTTTCTGTTAAGAAAAACACATCCAACCAAAACTTCAGGGTGACAATTTATTGTGGATAATATAATAGTATAGAAACTTTTCTTGAAAACTTTATCATCTGAGTTGCTATTCCCACGTCATACATCTTGGACTAGGATATGTGTACTACTAAGAATACTACAAAGTAAGAATATTTTATATAGAGAAGTGTTAATTGTTTATTTTTATCAATTAACAAAATGAAGTGAAGAAAAGAGAAATCTAAATCCTATCAATATTTGGTGTGACCTTTGCCCTTTGCCTTCCTTCTTCTCGATACTTGCAGACAGTATTTGAAGGACCTCGGCAGGGAGGTTGTTCCCGCCATCTTGGAGAACTAAGCCCAGATCTTCTGTAGATGTAGACTTGCTCCAATCCTTCTGTGTATCCCAGACAGACTGGATGATGGTGAGATCAGGGCTCTGGGGGCCATATCATCACTTCCAGGACTCCTCCTCCATGGTGCGGTCACATTAACCCCTTTAATCCTAATACTAGCAGTTCTGTGCTCCATTCATATCCATACCATGACATGGTAATGTTGTATACAGGGAGAGTATGATGCGGTTTTATTGTTACCCAGTTAGAGATCAGTAACTACAGGAATCTACAGATAAGAAGCTGAAATGGATGAGTCAGAAGAAGCATAAAGGGGCAGCGTGGTAATAGATTATTGTGTTATTAATGTTTACAAAAGTAAAATGTGAAAGAGAATATGAGGAGTAATTTGCATTTGTAAGAAGATTAATCAGATAATATACAGGTTACAATTATTATAAGTGCAAGAGAAGAAGGAAATGAGAGAGAATATACGGGGTATGGTCAGAGCTTGCATTGTGCATATATACCGTATGGTGTGTGCAATATGCAGGGTCAGACTATCCCACCAGGGCAGGAGAATGATCTAGTGGACCAGGGCTCTTATATACTAATGGACGCATCTACATGAAAATATGAAGTACAGTAGAGATTACAACACAATAGAAGGGGCATGCATGTGTTCTGTATAGTCATCACTTTGTGGTTGGAGCACCAGAAGTTGCTACAGTGGATGGAGAGTGGAAGCAGTCTGCTCCTAATAAAGGAGAAGGACTGCAGTTCCTCAGTGTCGCCACTATACAATGGGCGGCGCTGCAGAGCTGCTCCTAGTAATCATCTAAGAACAGACTATTTCCGCTCTCCATCCACTGTAGCAGCTATTAGAGGCTGCTGGAACAGCTGATATGTGCAGGGCGAGGGTCTCAGACCACCCACAGACTACATACTAATGACCTATCCTGTGGGTGGGTCATCAGTATCAAACATGTTTTAAGGACCAGAAAGCCCTTTACATTTTTATGTGATTTTCACCTCATTTTTCCAACATGACTTGTGGTTAAGGTTTAAATACATACCGTATATACTTGAGTATAAGCCGAGGCCCCTAATTGTACCACAAAAAACTGGGAAAATTTATTGACTCGAGTATAAGCCGAGGTGGGGGGGGGGCGATGCAGCAGCTACTGGAAAATTTCAAAAATTATAATGGTCGGAGTTTTTGGGTGCAGTAGTTGCTGGGGAAGGGGAGGGGGTGTTTTGGTTGTCTGTCTGCCCCTTCCCTGAGCTTGAGGACTGAGTTTCTTCCCCCACTTGGAATTCAGCCTGGCTGACTATAGGGGATCTGCAGTGCTCCTATTAACCCCTTCCCGACGGAACAGGAGCACTGCAGATACCCTATATTCAGCCAGGCTATAGTTAGACTGAATTCCAAGTGGGGGGAAGGGGCAGTTAGACAATTTTTTTTTTTTTCCAGCTACGGTGTTTACAGTACAGGAAAAATATTTTTATAGATTTGTAAAGCGGGCGTTTTCGGACACAGTGTTACCTAACATGTACTGTATGTGTTTCACAGTATAAGGGTGCATGCACACTGAGTAACGCCGGGCGTGTATGAGAGCCGTACACGCCGGCATTACGGCAGACTGCCGAACACTTCCCATTCACTTCAATGGGAGCGCTCGTAAACGCCGCTGTTACGAGTGCTCCCATTGAAGTGAATGGGAAGTGTTCGGCAGCCCTGCTGTAACGCCGGCGTGTACGGCTCTCATACACGCCCGGCGTTACGTAGTGTGCATGCACCCTTAGTTTTATATGTGTTCTAGGAAAGGGGGGGGGGGGGGGGTGATTTGAATTTTTTTTTTAATTTTTTTTTTTTTTTTTGCATTTATTAGACCCCCTAGGGGTCTTTAACCCCAGGGGGTCTGATCACTAATGCAATGCATTACAATACTAATACATTGCAATACATTGCAAAAATCGTCATTTCTTTTGTAGGCTGCATAGAGCACTGCAGCCGGGGAGCCTTTACAGAGACGCTGAGGGGTGGACCTGAAGGAGAGCCTCAGCCGCCGGACCTGAAGGGGAACTGTGGCTGGCCACCAGCAAAAGCTCAGAGGGGAATCCCCAGCAGACTCAATCTTGGATAGATAGCAGATCGATAGATAGATATGAGATAGATCGATAGATAGATAGCAGATCGACAGATAGATAGATAGGAGATAGATAGATACAGTCCTATGAAAAAGTTTGTGCCCTCTATTAATCTTAATCATTTTTAGTTCTAAATATTTTGGTGTTTGCAGCAGCCATTTCAGTTTTGATATATCTAATAACTGATGGACACAGTAATATTTCAGGATTGAAATGAGGTTTATTGTACTAACAGAAAATGTGCAATATGCATTGAACCAAAATTTGACCGGTGCAAAAGTATGGGCACCTCAACAGAAAAGTGACATTAATATTTAGTAGATCCTCCTTTTGCCTCTAGTCGCTTCCTGTAGCTTCTAATCAGTTCCTGGATCCTGGATGAAGGGATTTTGGACCATTCCTCTTTACAAAACAATTCAAGTTCAGTTCAGTTTGATGGTTGCCGAGCATGGACAGCCCGCTCTCAAATGATCTGAAAACAAAGATTGTTCAACATAGTTGTTCAGGGGAAGGATACAAAAACTTGTCTCAGAGATTTAACCTGTCAGTTTCCACTGTGAGGAACATAGTAAGGAAATGGAAGACCACAGGGACAGTTCTTGTTAAGCCCAGAAGTGGCAGGCCAAGAAAAATATCAGAAAGACAGAGAAGAAGAATGGTGAGAACAGTCAAGGACAATCCACAGACCACCTCCAAAGAGCTGCAGCATCATCTTGCTGCAGATGGTGTCACTGTGCATCGGTCAACTATACAGCGCACTTTGCACAAGGAGAAGCTGTATGGGAGAGTGATGAGAAAGAAGCCGTTTCTGCACGTACGCCACAAATAGAGTTGCCTGAGGTATGAAAAAGCACGTTTGGACAAGCCAGCTTCATTTTGGAAGAAGGTCCTGTGGACTGATGAAACAAAGATTGAGTTGTTTGGTCATACAAAAAGGCGTTATGCATGGCGTCCAAAAAAAACAGCATTCCAAGAAAACACTTGCTACCCACTGTAAGATTTGGTGGAGGTTCCATCATGCTTTGGGGCTGTGTGGCCAATGCCGGCACCGGGAATCTTGTTAAAGTTGAGGGTCGCATGGATTCCACTCAGTATCAGCAGATTCTTGAGAATAATGTTCAAGAATCAGTGACGAAGTTGAAGTTACGCCGGGGATGGATATTTCAGCAAGACAATGATCCAAAACACCGCTCCAAATCCTCAGGCATTCATGCAGAGGAACAATTACAATGTTCTGGAATGGCCATCCCAGTCCCCAGACCTGAATATCATTGAACATCTGTGGGATGATTTGAGAGCGGGCTGTCCATGCTCGGCGACCATCTAACTTAACTGAACTTGAATTGTTTTGTAAAGAGGAATGGTCCAAAATCCCTTCATCCAGGATCCAGGAACTGATTAAAAGCTACAGGAAGCGACTAGAGGCAAAAGGAGGATCTACTAAATATTACTGGCACTTTTCTATTGAGGTGCCCATACTTTTGCACCGGTCAAATTTTGGTTTAATGCATATTGCGCATTTTCTGTTAGTACAATAAACCTCATTTCAATCCTGAAATATTACTGTGTCCATCAGTTATTAGATATCAAACTGAAATGGCTGCTGCAAACACCAAAATATTTAGAACTAAAAATGATTAAGATTAATAGGGGGGCCTAAACTTTTTTTATAGGACTGTAGATAGATAGATAGATGGATGGATAGATATGAGATAGATAGATAGATAGATAGATAGATAGATAGATAGATAGATAGATAGATAGATAGATAGGAGACAGACAGACAGACAGATAGATAATGAGAAACCATCAATATCCCACTATACACAGTTAGAGAACACATTCAGCTCTGCTACATCTGGTTGTAGGGATTCTGTACTGTATCTGTCTTCGCTGTGACTTACACAGTGTACAATAGGGGGACACTGGTGACAGGAAACATCAACTTCCTTCTATAGAACAGACAATGGGATGGAGATCTCACAAGCTGTTACTCATTCAGTAGATGTAGGTGTTGTGTATTGTGTGTATTAAAGGCTGTATCTAAGGCGATGACATGTGTATTCTATAATGGGAATAGTCGTAGTATTTATAGGGATATCCATGGACAGTATGATATTATATACCGTACATCCACACATAGAATATATTGCTATAATACATGTGCTGCACAGCAGGGCTGTCTGATAAGATCTGACACTAAGGATAGAAATATGAAAAAGTTTTTGATATTGGAAAGTTCCATTAATATATCGTCATACTATAGCAGTGTACTGTCCGCCACCAGCAGGGGGAACATGTGCACGTACATGGTACAGATAGCGCATGAGTAAACCCGAGCTCTGACTGCTACAATTCCACTGAATTCATTTTATTTGGATTCCTTTCTGTTATACATACAAACATTAGAAAAGTTCTAAATGTTTCCGATAATTCACAATTATAAATTTTTAATTTTGTTATCTTTCCTACAACTGCATTATTTATTTTAATGTTAGTTATTATTTTTAGAAACTTCTCTCGCTTTCTATTGTTTTCTTTTGTGTTTCCTTCGGTAATGCCCTAAAAATTTTAGACATCTTTACAGGTGGTCAGGGAAGGATCTGGAGTAGTAATGAGAAAGGGGCAGTAGATATATGTGACATAAGAATAGCAGAAATGCCAAGACAGGCCGAAAGAGGGACAAAATATGCGACAAACTTAGCTCCGCCCACTTTTATGTTGACTCCGCCCATTCACATTAATTTTTCATGTGCCCCCACACATTATAATCCTCCTATAGTCACCTGTAAATTACATTCCCCCCTGCATCTCTCCCCCAGTCTCATATAACCCCTTTATCTGCCCCCAGTTTCATGTCCCCCCCTCCATCTCTGCCCCCAAATTCATGTCCCCTCCATCTCTGCCCCAAATTCATGTCCCTCCATCTCTGCCCCAGATTCATGTCCCTCCATCTCTGCCCCCAGTTTCATGTCCCCTCCATCTCTGCCCCCAGTTTCATGTCCCCTCCATCTCTGCCCCCAGATTCATGTCCCCTCCATCTCTGCCCCCAGATTCATGTCCCCCCTTCATCTGCCCCAGTGTCATGCCGTTCTCCCCCCTTCATCTGCCCCAGTGTCATGCCGTCCCCCCCTTCATCTGCCCCAATGTGATGCCGTTCTCCCCCCTATATGCACCCAGTTTCATACAGTTACATTACGTTCCCTTCAATGTTTAACACAAATACTTACTCACCTTCCAACACTCCCCCGCAGCTCTCTCACTCCACTCACATAGTTGTAGGCCCGATGTGACATCATCACATCGCGCCTACACACGCCGAAGCCGGTGCGCAGCAGTAAGGCAGGAGCTGAGCTGTGACAGCTCCGGGACCGCGGGACAGGACACCGAATTCGTGAATCCTGCAGAAATCGGGACAGTTGGGAGGTATGGACAGGAGTTAGGGCACATTCACATGCCCATTTGGTCCATGTGTTGGCCAGATTTACCAGCCTGCCCCTTATGATGGTGGAGGGATTCCTAGTATTATGGTTGCCTATGCTGCTAGAAGCCCCCGCCTCCTAGGGACACACTGTCCCATACCGATTATAGTACAGGACATACAGCACGGAAACCTGCAAACCCCGAGCGCAGGTGTGAACGAGCTCTGATTTGTAAAACACGGCAGAATATGTCACCATGATAAATAAAGATTTGTATTATTATTATTATTATTATTATTATTATTATTATTATTATTATTACTACATCTTTTCAGCATGTATGAAGTCAAAGTTTCTTTTCCAAAAAAGCTTCAACCAAAACTGTCATTTCCAATGGCTAATAAAGTATAGTGTTTGACAAGTAAATTATTTGCTTTAGAATTTAATACAGATTCTGTTTTATTCTTTATGTAAATGAGGTATATGAGGTGTACAAGGGTTTGGCTAAGAACTACCTATCCTTGTGTCTCCCCAGTCAACCTTAAACCCCTCTCCTTGTGCTGAGCACAAGGAAAGATAAGCAGTTCAGTTCAAAACTGTTCCATTTCACAACAGCACTCCTAGAGGTGAAATGAAGCATAACATAAAATTATGATTATTCAAAATTAGATTTATGGCGTTATGTATTATTACTATACAGCCAGAAATAATAATTTAAAACTTAGCTAATATAATATTTTCAAATAATAAAATCTAATAATTTCGTTCCAGTTTTTCTATTATGAAATACTGAGAATTCAGAAATCTGGGATTATACCGAATGGGTTTCTCATACAGAATGCAGCGATGATTTATAACACACCCGATCGCCATATAAAATACATTATGCCCAGCTTTATTTCATACAGACATGCCTAACATTACATAATTCAGCAATATTTAAAGTGGCATGGATTGTTCAGCCGGGCTTGTGAATTATAATCAATGCTGCTTTCCAGCTTTATGATTCTCAGTGTGAACCTTAAAAATAACCCTGTGCGCCACAATACTGCGCGCACTTATCTGAAATCAGCTCTGACCGTAATAATATGATAGATGGGAGAGACTACTGTGATTCGGGCGCTCATTTAATATACACAAAACATAAGTTATGAGTATTGCAAATGACCGTGTGCCAGCAGTAGTTAAATGTGAAATAATGAGAGCGTATCAGCACATACAGGCACCGGCAGCAGCCCAGCGCTCAGTCAGCGGGGCCTACTTATTTTTTCTAAAAATGATCTTCAGAGCCTTTGCCGGGCCTTGGATTTCTGCTGCGGAGAGAAAAATACATGTCACAAAGAGGAACCAGCGGCCTATATATCCAAAAACAAGGCACGCTACCAGCATCAATATCAATTAAACAGACATATATATATATATATATATATATATATATATATATATATATGGTAATGTAATATAATATATATAATATATAATAATAATAATATATATATACTCGAGTATAAGCCGACTCAAATATAAGCCGAGGCCCCTAATTTTACCACCAAAACCTGGGAAAACTTATTGACTCGAGTATAAGCCGAGGGGGGGAAATGCAGCAGCTACTGGAAAATTTCAACAATTAAAATGGTCGGAGTTTTTGGGTGCAGTAGTTGCTGGGGAAGAGGAGGGGGTGTTTTGGTTCTGTCTGCCCCTTCCCTGAGCTTGAGGACTGTTCCCCCCCCCCCCCCCACTTGGAATTCAGCCTGGCTGAATATAGGGGATCTGCAGTGCTCCTATTAACCCCTTCCCCATGGAACAGGAGCTCTGCAGATCCCCCATATTCATAGACACAGGGATACCTAATGTGTTTGTCTGTCACAGTCATTTTCTATTTTTATATGTATTCTAGGGAAAGGAGGGATGGAAATAGGAGACATAGTTGCCCCCAGTGTATATTTCCTATGTTCCAGTGTTGTAGAAATCCTGCATTAGGGTTAAAGCATACCTGTTGTTTCTTATGCCTTTTTATAGAATAAGTTACCGTGTGTGTGTACATGAACAGTAACATTACATCTGCTCATTTTATGACTTATATTCTGCAGTTTTTTAGCACCTCATTTTTATCTCCCTGAATTGGTGGGTGAAGACTGGCTGCTATATACTGCCCACAGTATGTGAAGGAGAATCTGCGGTATAACTGTCTCACTCAGAACTAGCCTGAGGAACCTCTGTAGAGAAGCACTAACTCGTTTTGATGGGCAGAAAATACTTTAGTTGTGATGTAAAGCTTCTTTTCAAGGATCTTTATTTTCCTACCCCCTGTGCTTCCTGCTCCCTTCTCCATAGACTTCTGTAGAAGTGAGTGATCTGAATCCTATGACCTGCCATCTGTCTCAGATTTAGAATGGATTTTCATATTGAAAGCCTTTTTAGTAGAGGGAGGGGAGCAGGGAAACAAGCATTATCGGGCACCTTTCTGTGATAAGATATTACAAACTTTCTTGTAATATTCATGTATACAAAGTGTGTCCAAACTACGAAGTCTATGTAATGTCATGCTGATTTTTTTTTCCAGCTGATGATAACATAGTGAAGACGTGTGACTTAGAGTAACTGTCTGATTTCATTTTTAAAAATTAGCTACAAATAGGGAAGGAGTTAAAGACCAAACTAACACCTCCCGAATACGGCACCCGTCCAGGGCTTAGTGTTCACTAGCTCCCTCTAGTGCTTTTTGTCAGCAGTACACCAAGTTAGCAGCTGATCACTGCAGTAGCCTTGTCAACAATCACTGGTGGGGAGTAATGTAGACGGACTGCTGCAGCAGCGGGGGATTTAGTATTGCTCTATTGTTTATGGTCCATACCCTGCCTGAGGCCATGTATTTTTAACACTCTTTTTATCCTATTGCAGACAAGATGGGGACGGGAGGCTCATGTGTTCCTAATAGTAATGTGAGACAGAATAGGATAAAAGAGGAGAGGATTAAAAAAGGAAATTTTGGATTCTTTTTGAATGCTTTGTTATACTCCTTATAGAGGTTACATGGAAATCATGGCTACATTGTTGCAAAAAATATTGTTAATCTTCACTCTATGCATATGTCACCCTGAACCTCAGCAAGACGGAGGAAACTAAAGTTACAAGACGTAACACTACTGATGGGGATGCTTGTTTGAGAGAGAAGTTTGCTGTGGCTTGCACTTATATTGGTGGCCATGTGGCTGATATGAATGGATACTATGTGACAGGAAACTATTGGGGAAATGTGGCAGATACTTATGTGAGCCATTTGGCAACAACATACAGTACAGACCAAAAGTTTGGACATACCTTCTCATTCAGAGCTTTCTGTATTTTCATGACTATGACAATTGTAGATTCACACTGAAGGCATCAAAACTATGAAGTAACACATGTGGAATTATATACTTAACAAAAAAGTGTGAAACAACTGAAAATCTGACTTATATTCTCAGTTCTTCAAAGTAGCCACCTTTTGCTTTGATTCCTGCTTTCACAATCTTGGCATTCTCTTGATGAGCTTCAAGAGGTAGTCACCTGAAATGGTCTTCCAACAGTCTTGAAGGAGTTCCTAGAGAGGCTTAGCACTTGTTGGGCCTTTTGCCTTCACTCTGCGCTCCAGCTCACCCCAAACCTTCTCGATTGGGTTCAGGTCTGGTGACTGTGGAGGCCAGGTCATCTGGTGTAGCACCCCATCACTCTCCTTCTTGGTCAGATGGCCCTTACACTGCCTGGAGGTGTTTGGGGTCATTGTCCTGTTGAAAAGTAAATGATGATCCAACTAAACGCAAACCGGATGGAATAGCATGCCGCTGCAAGATGCTGTGGTAGCCATGCTGGTTCAGTATGCCTTCAATTTTGAATAAATCCCCAAAAGTGTCACCAGCTTGGCACCCCCACACCATCACACCTCCTCCATGCTTTATGGTGGGAACCAGGCATGTAGAGTCCATCCGTCCACCTTTTTTGCTTTGCTCAAAGACACGTTGGTTGGAACCAAAGATCTCAAATTTGGACTCATCAGACCAAAGCACAGATTTCCACTGGTCTAATGTCCATTCCTTGTGTTCTTTATCTCACACAAGTCTCTTCTGCTTGTTGCCTGCCCTTAGCAGTGGTTTTCTAGCAGCTATTTTACCATGAAGGCCGACTGCTGCACAAAGTCTCCTCTTACCAGTTGTAGAGATGTGTCTGCTGCTAGAACTCTGTGTGGCATTGACCTGGTCTCTAATCTGAGCTGCTGTTAACCTGCGATTTCTGAGGCTGGTGACTCAGATGAGCTTATCCTCCGCAGCAGAGGTGACTCTTGGTCTTCCTTTCCTGGAGCAGTCCTCATGTCAGCCAGTTTCTTTGTAGCGCTTGATGGCTTTTGCAACTACACTTGGGGACACTTTCAAAGTTTTTCCAATGTTTCGGACTGACTGAGCTTCATTTCTTAAAGTAATGATGGCCACTCATTTATCTTTACTTAGCTGCTTTTTTTTTGCCATAATACAAATTCTAACAGTCTATTCAGTAGGACTATCAGCTGTGTATCCACCTGACTTCTGCACAACACAACTGATGGTCCCAACCCCATTTATAAGGCAAGAAATCCCACTGATTAAACCTGACAGGGCGCACCTGTGAAGTGAAAACCATTTCCGGTGACTACCTCCTGAAGCTCATCAAGAGAATGCCAAGAGTGTGCAAGGCAGTAATCAAAGAAAAAGGTTGCTACTTTGAAGAACTGAGAGTATAAGACAGATTTTCAGTTGTGGTCACACTTTTCTGTTAAGTATATAATTCCACATGTGTTACTTCATAGTGTTGATGCCTTCAGTGTGAATCTACAATTTTCATAGTCATGAAAATACAGAAATCTCTTTGAATGAGAAGGTGTGTCCAAACTTTTGGTCTGTACTGTACGTAACTAACTTTCATAAATGAATAGAACAGGTGGATATAAGAAACTTTGTAATATTTCATGTTAAAGAAATCTGTTTCCTTCTCCACTTATTACGCTGCTTTGTTCTTCTTTATTCATCTCACAGTCACACATAAAAGTCTATGGAGAGGGGAGGGGGAGGAGTTAATTGATTTATTGTCTCATTCTGTGCTAGTTCCTTATCCTAAATGATAGTAGCATCCTTATTTTAATTCAGACTGTTTATTTATGCGGAGTCCATATTCATATTCAGCTCACACAAAGAAGTCTATCTGTTAATTGACTTATTGCCTCATTTAGTGCAGTGAGTCTCTTATTGAAGATATAGCAGTGTCAAAATAGTTTGAGAGTTCCCTTTTCCATAGGTTCCTATGGAATAAGTATCTCAATCTGAAACATGGGAAAGGAAACATATTTCTTTAATAAGATATATTACAAAGTTACTTATATTCAGCTGAACTATCCCTTTATGGTTAGTTATATTCTAATTAAAGGTACACTTTAAGAGAGGCTATGTGGCTGGCATTCAAGGAGGTCACATCAACTATTCTGATATACGTGAGCCTTTATAGTAATGCTAAATCCATTATATTATGATACGGATAATGATTAGGAATAATTTCCAGAATCTCCAGATCGTCACCCAGCTTTCCCTGAACCTGAATGGCATATGCATCTGTAGTTTTGTGTCACTGGACTTCTGTAGGTCAGGCATTATTTGCATGAATTATAAAAGCAATAGATAGACATATGCCTGGCTTTAGTTTATTCAGCAGTTTACTATCACTCCCTGCAGACTCATCACCTGAGTATAATAAAATGTCGGCCATCATGATTATTCTTGCCCGGCACAACTTGCCAAATAGAAGCCGTTTCCTTTCAACTTCGACTAATGTATTACATTTTGCAATCTGATAAAACACGAAAACATGACTTTCCGCTACTTGTTAAATTGTGTTACATGTTTCTATGTGCTTTTCAGCATTTTCTTTTCAAATTGGGTATTTCCTTTATTGTTACTGAATAAGGGGGTTAAATTGGTCCAAAAATAAGCATAGATAGCAAAACAAAGTGGTGGTAAAACCTGATATGACCATGTAGCTGCCCGATTGGAAGAAGGCCAGAAGATTGGGAGTAGTAGTCAGGGGCGTAACTTGAATGGGTGCAGACGGTGCAGTTGCACTGGGGCCCGGGAACCTTAGGGGGCCCATAAGTACTGGTATTAGTATTGAGATTGCAGCTTCCATCTGGCCCATAAGCCAAGGAGACCCACAGATTACCCGAACCACACTAAGGTGGATTAAACTCCTTAGGACCCGTAGCCATCACTATCAAGAACTCATTGTTGGGTTGAGGTAGGGGGCCCCGGACAAAAGATTGCACAAGACTTTAGTTACGCCAGTAGTAGTCATGTATTCACAATGGCGATGATTTTTACCAGACCCTGCAGAATTCCTCACACACTGGTGCAATGTTATAGTATTCCCCCAGGGAAATCCTAGTTGTGAGACTCTATGAGCCTGATAGTGGTTGGAGTGCCCTTGATGGTGAATATAGTGGAGACCATACTGTAGAGAATAGCAACTCTGTAATGGTGGCATATTGCTTGGGAGTGTCCAGCTGAGGCTGGATGATGGTACTCCTTGGGTAGTAGTCTTCTTCCTCTACTAAACTTTCTCATGTCCACAAAATATTTGTGGTACCCGAGCTGATGGTTGCAGGTCAAGAAAGGAGCTGAGGTTAAGAGTCAGGGTCATAGCTGTGAGGTTCATATAACAGTCATCCTCACAGTTACTCCTTGAACGCTTGTCTTCAAAAGTGAGCAGGGATATCTCCCATCTCCTGAATACAGAACAACACTGGAACTAACTTGTAACTGACAAGGCCTAAATCCTAAGATATGGCTTAGCTACATTTGTGTACCTTTCAAGTCTACAGGGACACTAAACAACCCACAGATCTTGGACTGGTTCCTGTCAATGGCCACTATGAAAAAAATTAGACCTGAGATGAGCCCAATGTTCATCTCTGGTTTCAGTGAAATGTGCGGGAGCCAGGACTACAGAACCAGGGATAGGTTTTGGCTATTTGGGACACTAAAGCACCAGTCTATAGGGAACTGAGGGTGGTTTAGTATACCCAATAGACCCGCCATGCTCCCTGTGAAAGGACTGGATCACCTATACTTGTTGTTCTGTTTATTTTCTTACCCTTTATTTTTATTCTATGTTTTTGTAAATGGCAATGGGGTGGTCAACTTGCCTGAACTGGAGCTCTGATCTGAGCAATTTGCTTTAAAACAGCAACGTTGACATGAAAATGACTTGTGGATTTAAGAGAGTGCTCTGGGCATTCTTGGCTATGTGTATAGGTTACTGTGCTGTGAGAGGGAGGAGGGAGGCGAAGCTCCACTATCCCCACTACCTATAGTGTTATTTGCCTCCAGCTTTATAGTACTCCTGCCCTCTGACGAAAATTAGATGATTGCTGAAACGTTATCTCTCCAGAACTGGATTTATTTTAATATCCATGGTAACAAAAAAAATAACTGAAGAAAAAAAAATTTTTTTTATATATACTCAATGTAAAAAAGTTGATTCGAATAATATTCCATTTTTCAATTGTTTTATTTATGACCTAAATGTATAATATTACATATGCACATAATCACATAGTGGCGTGGCAAGAAACTATACATAAGGACAGAATGGAATATTAATGTAAATCTAAATCACAAAGTATATAAAATGTAGAAAAAAAAGAAAAAAAAATATATATAAAAAAAAAGTAAAATGTGTAATTTAAAAGTCTAGGACAATGGGCCAAAAAATATGAAACGGAGAAAACAAGTGTGATTGAGCAGAGTCGGGATCTCCTTCATACAAATGGATTACATTTATGGAGGGAACCCATGAGTGTGGTACCAAAATATTAAAATCTTATTGGCTTTCAATGGAGATTCTCTACATGATGGTTTTCTGATCTTTGGCATCATAAAGTAGTGACTACAGATGGGCAAACCTCAAAAGATTTGTTTGGATGAAGCGATCCCCTGGTTCAGTTCGGTCAGATAGAACCAAAAGGGAAAATATTTTTTTGCTGACAAGCAAAAGGGTAACAATTAGAGATGAGCGAGTAGTATTTGATTGAGTAGGTATTCAATCGAATACTAAAGTATTCGAAATATTCGTACTCGATCGAATACTACTAGCTATTCGAATGGAAAAATTCGATGCAGAACCAGCGTTGATTGGCCGAATGCTATACAGTCGGCCAATCAACGCTGGTTCCTCTCCTACCTTTAGAAGTCTTCTCCGCGCAGCGTCCCCGCGGCGTCTTCCAGCTCTGAATTCACTCTGCCAGACATCGGGCCTGGGCAGAGCCAACTGTGCATGTCCACTTGTAGTGCGGGCATGCGCAGTCGGCTCTGCCCAGGCCCGGTGCCTGGCAGAGTGAATTCAGAGCCGGAAGATGCCGCGGGGACGCTGCACGGAGAAGACTTCTCGGAGGATCCAGCCCGACCCTCACTCGTGGTCTTGGTAAGTATAATTTGCTCGAATGTTGCCTACCCCTGAAATGAGCATTTTTCCCCCATAGACTATAATAGGATTCGATATTCGATTCGAGTAGTTGAATATTGCAGGGCTGCTCCAAACGAATATCAAATATCGAACATTTTACTGTTCGCTCATCTCTAGTAACAATATATTGAATTTGTGACCATATCTCACCGTACCCTACAGAGACTACCATCATTTTATAGACAATGATCTTGGTTATCTCATACGTACATTTGATTTGCAACTATTTAGCATAGGATTAGTTATGCAGATTCTGGTCATGTCACTGTATTGTTACTGTTTTGCTCCTAAAAATCAAAATTTTAATTTATAATATTTTGTAAATCCAGTTTTGGGTTTCAACACTACCTGAATCCTTCTGGGCATGTTCTAGATCAGATTCAAGTAGGTCTCAACTGAAATCTGTTAGCAGGTGTCATCTACACATTTCCAATGTTGGTGTATACTAGTCGACTCACTTGAGTATGAACAAAGCTTTTTCTTCAACTCTACCCACAAGAGTTTGATTGGGTTGAGGCATGAGGACAGTGCGTCCAATCCAGCATCTCTACGTCATTGTCATTGAACCATTTATTTGCTCATCTTGATGTATGTTTCTGGTCCTTGTACTGCTGGAACACTACGTTGTTCTTTTAATACCCATTGTACTTGAGCGTTCAAAAGGAACTTGTCTTGTAGGATACTCACATATATCTCAAAACTGAAACCACTATTGATTCTGGTCAAGTACCCAACGCCTTTGGCTGTAAACAATCCCATATCATCAGGCTTTCTCCACCAAAGTTGACAGTTCTTTCAATTTCTCGATCCATTCGCCCCTTTTCCCTTGTTTCTTCCAGAACAATTTGCACCTATCAGAGCCCAGTCTATTGATTTTGGTCTCATCGCTCCTGTTTCCAATCCCCTACTGTCCTGTTTTTGTACTTTTTTGCAAACTTGATCCAATGCTTCTTATGATGATATTGAGGCCTTGAGGGTTCTTCACCTTTTTTTTAGGGCCACCATTTCAGACTTATGTAACACTTTTTGCGCGGTGCTTGCATAGACGTCTGTGATCTCACTATTATGAGGCAAACAAGCCACTTCCATTGCCGTGTTAGTCACTCTAGAACTGATAGACCTTGTGATGAGCCGCCTTGTTGACTCGGATATGCGGCAGCTTCAGTGCGGCAGCTGAAGGGACGGGTCGCCGTCCGCTCCTCGGTTGTTGCCAGCTGTCACAGTTCCCTATTATTATTATTTATTATTATTATTATTATTATTATTATTTATTTATTTATATAGCACCTTTAATTCCATTACATTTGGGGGCTACATACAATACACAGAATATACAGGTAGATATAATACTAACAATGACTGACAGGCACAGTGAGGTAGAGGGCCCTGCCCACGAGGGCTTACAATCTATGGGGGAAGGGGGTAGAGACAGAAGGAGAGGGGGAGACTGTACAGATGGCGGTGCGGTGATAGTGTTATTGGAGGTTGTAGGCCTTCCTGAATAGGTGAGTCTTCAGGGCCTTCTTGAATCCTGTGATTGGGGGGATCAGTCTTATGTGACTTGGTAAGGAGTTCCAGAGTATGGGGGATGCACGGGAGAAATCTTGGAGATGGTTGTGTGAGGAGCGGATGAGAGCAGAGCGGAGTAGGAGGTCATTGGAGGATCTGAGGTTACGTGTGGGCAGGTAGCGGGAGATTAGGTCAGAGATATATGGAGGGGACAGGTTGTGAATCGCTTTGAATGTTAACGTTAATAGCTTGAACTCAATTCGCTGGGCTATAGGTAGCCAGTGGAGGGACTGGCAGAGGGGAGCAGCCGATGAAGATCGGGGGGGGGTGAGGTGGATTAAGCGAGCAGTGCAGTTTAAGGTGGACTGGAGGGGGGCGAGGGTGTTAGCTGGGAGTCCATGGAGAAGGGTGTTGCAGTAGTCTAGGCGGGAGATTATGAGGGCTTGGACAAGCATCTTGGCAGTTTCAGGGGTGAGGTAGGAGCGGATTTGTTGGATGTTCTTGAGCTGGAGGCGGCAGGAGGTATTGAGGGTTTGAACATGTGACTTGAAGGATAGGTCAGAGTCCAGCATTACCCCAAGACATCGGGCCTGTGAGACAGGGGTAATTGTGGTTCTGTTAACTTTGATAGATCGGTCAGGTGGAGGGGCCACATGGTGTAGGGTGAAAATTATGGACTCTGTTTTCTCCATGTTCAGTTTAAGAAAGTGGGAGGAGAGGAAGAGACTACGGCCACTAAGCAATCTGGAACTCTGGCCAGCAGGGAGGTAATGTCTGGTCCAGACGGTCCAGAGTTGGGCAGTAAGCTGCCTTGGTTTGGTTGCAGTGGTACACACACTGAGCACTGGTCTATGTCTATTTCAGAAGACTGACTTGTTTGTAGTAGTGGCTGCACAGGTCTCTGTGATTTAAAAGAGCACACCCGGTTGGTGTAGTTATCTGGCAGTGACGCTAACTGCCAGACCTTGTTTCACACCAGGGTGTTCCTGTGGCTCAGAGCCCAGTAGGGCTCCGCAGGGTTTTTGTTTATTAGTTTTTTTAATAACCCTGCTGACCATAACAGATATCTACCTCTTGGCTTTTGAATGGATGGACAGACTTCATTTCGTATTCTTCCAACTATCATGGTACTTACATGATGCAGATTGGCAATTTTCTTTCTTTCCGCTGTAAATAAGCAGAAGGAATGACAATAAGCAGATATCTAGAAAACTGTAAAAAATGGATACATAAAGTATACTGAAAAATTGTGCAATTTTTTATTATACAAATAATATTTGTTTCTCAATTCCTTTAAATATCAATGAATGATATCCGTTATTATCTCTTTGTAATCGTTGCATCTATAACAACTTCAAGAATTCTATACAAAGAGATCATTTTTATGTTATACTTGAACGTAAAAACATGAAAAATGGTGCCGAGCCCTGACTATTATAAATCCTATTAGAAAAAAGGGTTTCATGGATGTGTTTTTGACATGCACCAGACCAAAGAAAATTCCAGCCATAATGGTCACATCCAATGGTTAGCCTATGAAGACAAAAAACGGGTGACTCTAGATTCACACTAGCATTCTGGTCTCTGTAGTTTGGGTCCAGAAGGGGACCCAATGGACTGAGACCCTGTCCACTTAAAAAAGTGGAGAACCGCGAACCTCATAGACTATAGGTTATGTTCATGGGAAACTCCCTATAACCAAATAAGAGACCAGTGACGTATGGACACATCCATAATGTCTGTAAAATATTGTACAATATGTAAAATCTGCATCATCCCTATAAGCCTGGAAATAAGAAAAAGTTTCAGTCTAGAAGACCTGAACGCAAAAAAAATGGTTAACACACAGCCATGAAAACAATGGAGACCCAAGTACTTTAGCCAATGAGGCAAAATAAAGTAATTTATGTCAAAAAATATCAGCTCCAACAAACTTCTTGTTCTGCTAGAAATGTTATCCACAGGGGATGGAGAAACAGAAAAGCTTGCACCCAAATACTTTGGAAAGTTATTATATTTTATGTATTTATTTTGGCAACGCTTCGGGCAATACTTAATCACATATACACCGAGTGGTTTGAGGCTTCTTTGTTACTTCCGTGAACAGCAAGGGGCAGCTGCAAATGTTATGTATGTCTCCATATTACAGCATAGTCCTGTTTTTATTGGAATAAAACCAAAAAAATGAAATAAAAAATGAGCCTTTACCTTTTTGTATATTTTCTTGGGTAGACAGCTTATACTTTCAGCATCATCCAAGATGCCAGTAAAGAAAACCCATTTACTATTTACCAGTAAGCCCTGTTGGTCCTCATGTGTCTGATGTTGTGCCCCCTATAGGATGTAAATGCAAAAGGTACAACTGCTTTCCCCATGATAATGATCAGTCCCGCACAGTGGAATCTTTCCCATCTCCTAAAGTAATGTATTGTATGTATATGTATAGGCTTCATTATATGTCTGTCCTCTGTGTAGGGTTGAGCCGATCTTGACTTTTCAGGATCGATTTTAAAATCCGATTTCCGATCATTTTTCATTCAAACCCGATCTCGATCCCAATTCCAATCCCAATGCAAGTCAATGGGATTTTTTTTATTAATTGGAGATCAGATTTTAAAAGCAATCCTATTCACTATACAGCATGGAATCTAACAATTGTTAGAATCCACGCTGTGTAGTGACTCACTAAGTAGCCAGAGGATTTTTTTTTAATCCTCTGACTACTTGGTCCCCCCTGGTGTCCACTTACCTGCAGAGATGGCTGCTCCGGTGCCGATGTTCTTCTTCACCTCGCTGCCGCTCCACGCTGCTCTTCTTGCCTCGCTGCCCCGCCTCCCAGATTAGGAGAGTGTGGGCGGGTACTGGGAGGGGAGACTTCACGTCTCCCCGCCCTGTACCCGCCCACACTCTCCTAAGCCACAAGCGGAGAGAATGAGCGGAGCGTATACTCAGTGTGAAGGCTAAGCAAATCATTGTGGGAAATAGTACCGATCTCGATCCCACCTAAAAAGATTGTGTTTGGAATTCCGATCACGATCGTGAAATTTTCTCGATCGCCGATCGGAATCCGATCTTTTCCGAACACGATCGCTCAACCCTACCTCTGTGTTCTCCCCTTATGCATCTACTAACAAAAGGACAGATCTCAGGAGATCTGTTTTAAAAGTTGAGTCCAAGCCTGTTTTAGGTAACTAAAATATACATAAGAAAAAATGGAAGACAAAAATACAGCATTGTAAAAAGAGAACAAAAAAATTACATTCTGTATGTGTTTTTCCTTATCTTTCCTCTAGGCTATACATACTTTGAGATAAGCTTTGGAAAAAACATGATTTTGCGACACTCAAATGTGTCTATATGTTTCCACCTTGTGTTTGCGATGTGAATAGCAGACATTCTGCGGTAATGTGATGAATTTGTCTGGTACTTGAAGTGGGTTTCCGGACATAAAACTTTTTTTTTTAAACAGGTCAGTTAGTGTTATTAATGGGTTAATGAGTGCACCCAAATACCTTTTGCAGTATTTGGAGTGATTTCTGGATTTCTCTGGGAGCTCCTGGGATCCTCTGAATTTGTCTACACGGTTATCTTCCTGCTCTCTTATCCTACAACTACCATGATGTATTGCACTTCACTCAGATCCCCCTCTCTCTCCCTATCCCTCCCTCTCTCAAACCCTCTCCCTGTTTCCCTAGCTAGCCTGCAGACTACTAGCCCTACCTTACAATCCAACTCAGCCCACTCCCCCACCCCATCATACTTCCCTGTCTTCCTGTCCGGATCTCCTTGGCACGGGAGATTTCTTCTTCTCCTTTTCTGGTCTGCCAGCACCTAGGCAATAGCGCCATCTGCAGGCACTGGCAGAAGAGAGGGAAGTAACGATCAGGACATGAAGACTTGTAAGTATGATGGGGTGGGGGGTTGAGTATTGGTGACGATCCATTTCCATAAACGGGGAAATGGAACGTCCCTGGGAAATCAGAAACATATGGGTAAATATACATTTAAAAAAATAAATAAATAAATAAGTTAGTTGTAAGTTAGGTGTGTGTGTGTGGGGGGGGTGTTTAGTTTAGTATTAAATTATCTTTTTATCCGGGACGACCCCTTTAATTGGAGTTTGCAACAAACATTAGGGTTGATCTATCGGCATTTGTGAGCCATCCCTTCGTTTTTGGTTTCAAAAAGAACAAAGGCATCAGATAAAAAATATACATCTAAAAACTATATCGTGTAGGAATCTGCATCATCTAAGAGTCTAAATCTGATTTCTCGATGATGATTTTTGTTTTAGATTTTTTTATAACCCCCGTCTTATACCGTGTAGAAAAGCAAAGCCGTAGAACCCCGGACTCGATGTCGAGTCTTCTTTAAATCTAATAAAGCTGTAAATGTTTTCTGTTCATTTTTTCTTTCGTAAAGTGAAATTTATTTTCATGTTTTGTTTTTGAGTCGAGTTCCTGATATATTTATAACTCTTTTGGGGCCTGTAAAATGCTGACAAGAAGTTTATGACCTTTAACAAGCTGTGGTGAGGCAGAAATAAGCTTTTACTATATATGAAATGGAAAGAAAAATGTTTTTGGTCAGTCTGCAGTCATCTTTCCTAAAAACCTTTCCATGGTGACCTTTTCTTGTTCTGTAATTGTACATTATTCTCTAGAAACCGTTCTATAAAATGTGGAACACGCTGAACATTTTTGACATTCCGGATTAACCGCTCTAATGAGGAACACCTACAATGACGAAAGATATTAGAACAGCTGTAAGTACAGCGGGGGTGGACTGAGCATTCGGTCATCCGGGCAGTGCACGTTGGCCCATGGCCAGAACAGGTCCTCAGAACAGGGAAGGCAAACAATTCTCTTTTTCCCCAGCTCAAGTGTATTCTAACAATGGTTGCTGGTAGACATTATTGCCTAGTCTAGTGCCAGGGCCACTCTCAATCCACCCATGAAGTACGGAAGTTTTATCAAATATGGCAAGTCATCATGTCTACCAGTATTGACGAAGGTTGCTTATTGCTTATCTCTGAAGTTCTTGGGTATCACCGAGGCCATATCAAGTTTGGATGAGGCACCTTGACAAAAACAAATGGTGGATTTTTTTCCCACTAGCGGTGAAGTGGAACACATGGATAAGTAATAAACCTAATAGCCAATTGTCTGCACATCTCGCCAACTTCACCAGGATCTACAGTGCAAAATGGAAGACTACCTTTCCCCAACTCTATGATGATGGAGAAAACAAGGTTGGGCTTGTTGTCATTAAGATGCCTGATCATTTCTTCAACCAGGAGATTAGTTGTGAGATGGTTCATCTTCCTACCTATGGCAACTAGATTTGGACAGGACAATCTCTTCAAACTGTAGTTTATTGAAATGTTCCATAGGTAAAGTGGCCACTTTGCACATGTAATGAGGTATACTCCAGGGATAAGAGCTGGAATTAAAATGTTGGTTTGGTAAGTGTTCTATAAACATGCATCTGCAAGTGTTTGGGAAGTGGTCAACCTTAGTGCTGGTAATCTAGCTTTAGAAATCACCCCAATACATCATATCATTATGTTCAGAGCCCCTTTAATCATAGGGCCAATAGTGCACTTCCATCGGGCCCTACGGCAGCGGGGACCCCCTTGGGACAGCAGGGCAGTCTTGCATTTAGAGTGCAGCCTCGTTGTTTTGGGACGCCCAGCTATGCCACAACTCCAACCCATCTGTGTCTTCTCATTGCTGCCTGCTCCCTGCATCAATTTTCAGGCGCTTCACTGTGTCTTCTCCCATGATACTGTGGGTGCAACCTGGAAAGGGGACATAATACTGTGGGGGCCAAGTAAAAAAGGGACATTATCTGTGGTGGCAAAGTGGAGGGGGAAATTGAAATATAATGTATGAGGGGTCACCGGGGTGGGACAAGTTAATGTAGGAGGGGCCACTGGGGGAAACCAGTTAATGTCTGATGCCTCTGCAGGGGTATTTGATAGTGTTATGGACCACTGAGGAGCGTTATATTGTATGATGGCCACTATGGGGTATTATACTATTTGGGAGCCACTGACTGGGCATTATAATTTGTGGTCAGGTATTTCTAAGAGTTGGTGATATGGAGGTCCATGTATGAAACCTTTGCACTGGGCCCACCGATGTGGCTCTTATTATGTTCATTGTCAAAAAGTTTTGCCCTCCTGTATCCCAATCGTCCACAGAATCAGTAGTGTAACGCTAGGCGGTGCAGGGCGCGCAGTCTCACCCGGGCCTAGGAGCCAAGAGCTTCATGTTATGTCTCAAAATGCACAAAATACCATTATGTTGAAATTTTGTGATCACCCCTTGTTGAGAATAAGTCTAGATGTGGGTGAAGGTATTAACATTTGATGAGAGGCACAGATCGAATTTAGAAAAGTCCCATCTTGCATTCACCTTCTCCCTGTTATAGATAGTAATTTCTCCACAATACACTTCTGCATTTCAAGAGCTATTTCAGGATGCCAGTGCCGAACATTGCAGCTGTAGATGCCTCCTGCTTACACATGGCAATCACAATCTCATTTTATTATACAATGTATTCATCTTACTAGATACATTTACTATTTAATATGAGATTCTACATTTGCATGTACAATATTTCTGCAGAAGATACCTGATAGCACTGGTCACCCTGTTTCACGAACACAAGGCCAGACTGGCAGATGGGGGACTGATAGAGGATAGTGCCCTTAATGGTACAACCCCTATAGTAAAAAAAAAATTATATATATATATATATATATATATATATATATATATATATATATATATAATCTCCCAAAATATTGGCTTTAGAAAAATGTCACCTATTTTTATATCCAGTTATATGTTAAGCATACCTTAAAAAATTATGTGGTTTTTTTATTTATTAAAAATTCATAAAGTCCCACAATCCTGACTCTGGCTACTAAGCCAAATAATATGCTGACACTTCCTGTTTTCTTTAGCTTTCTTTTCATGTGTATGTAGACAAGAAGCAGAATCCATTAGTCCTATTTTAGGCTTAGTGGAAAGAATTGAAATTTGATATTTTTTTTATATATTGATAATTACAATAATAGATCATTTTCTCACGACCCATTCCCATTTAATTGAATGATGCAGTGACTCCACTGTGCTATTTACTACGTACACAAGAGGTTTTCTGTGACTACAATATTGGTAGTCTATCCTTAGATCAGCTGAAAAATGTGGCTAAAGCACTTAGTGTCCCCATCATTGTCCCCAGGTGCAGTGCCATACATTTGGCTCTGGTTGTGTCTGGTACTGCACCTCAGTACATGAATTCGACTAAACTAAACAGTTGCGAGCTGCAGTACCAGGCACAACCACAAGCAAATATATGGTGCTGTGTTTAGTGGGTGACAAAGGGGTAGCACCTTACTGCTTGGGTACCATGTATTGCCTTGACATAACATCATTGTAAACCAGGGAAGGATTGACCATTGTAGACCAAGTGATTGGTAAAGATGAGTATTATTCTTATAATATACAATAATAATAATTAATAATTTTTACCTTTTGGGATTATAACAAGCCCCTTCCGGAATATCTGACTAGGACCCTGTCTATTGAATACACCGCTCCTTATCTATATGTCAGTCCATACATACAAACACCTTTATACACACTAAGGCTGTATTCACACAGAGTAACGCCAGGCGTTTTTTGTGTGTTTTTTTGCACATAGCGCCGCGTTTACGCCGCGTAGCGCCGCGTTAACGCCGCGTACACGCCGCGTTAACGCCGCGCTATTTAGCGGTGGCGTTGCCCGGCGTTAACGCGGCGTATACGCGGCGTGTACGCGGCGTTAACGCGGCGCTATGTGCAAAAAACACACAAAAAACGCCTGGCGTTACTCTGTGTGAATACAGCCTAAGACAGATTTATACAATTACCCATATGCCGAGTCTGGCTGAATTCTATTTTGTCGAGACGTTTCTAGTTCCTTATAGCAGATTGTACGTTTCCAAGACAATGTCGCAGTAATGAAGTGTTGGGTATACATATTATAGAAGCCGTGTCCATTTATTACATAGTCAATTGTATCAAGGCAATGAGCTACTTATGGCGTCTATTTACAAGGTATGAAAGGACACGGCAGACGCTTAGCACCTGCTCCCTGTTATGAGAATCTGGAAGACATTGCTCCGCTGTAACTTTAGGTTAACAAGCTAAATGCTATAAAACGAGAGGGTTATGAGAAAGGTTATGAAGCTATGAATTGTTAATCCTGTTATTGAAACTGTAAGTCACACTGTATTAAAATCATCAAAAGTTACGTTATATTTCTAGGTTCAGGACATAGATTAACTCATTCATTTAGCCGTCAGTCCATCTATATATTCTGTATATCAATCCATTCATCTGACCCATTGGTATACACCTATATCTGTGCCTATACACCAGCTAGACCTGACCCGTATACCAAACTCTAGACATTGGCTATTGGTTTCTGGCTATTATGAACATCCTCACAACCCACGGCATAGTGTATGGTATTATTGGTTGACCTCTGGGCAACGTATCGTATGAATTTGGTTTAACTCCTCCATTCACATAACAAGAGATGTAACGTGAAGCCCCTGGGCCCAATGTAAAACCTGTAACAGGACTCCACTTACCATGTACTATGTAAAATACTGGGGTCTTATTATTCTGTAATGGGCCAATTGCTAACTATGGAGTTGCTATAGTTGCTACCACCCTGGCCATAACAGAAAATTGGGCCAGACCTGTCTGCTACCTTCTATGTATTGGGTCTTCCACATTCTTCCGACATCTGATGAAGGAAGGATTGTCATGTTGAATTTCAATACGCAGTCCTTGTGCCTTCGGGGAAGATAAGCTGCCACTACAAGTGTATAGCAGTCGCGTGCTCCTCTTTCGTCATTGACATGGCGTGCATGCTCCATCTATTCAAGCATATATGTACAAGGATCGGGGGAACAGATATTGTATGATATGAACTGATAAGCAAAAAATATTGTCAGATTGTAAGACTAATGGAAGTTCAAGTTCAGTGAGAAAATTCTAGATGGAACGGTTTCAGCACAGCCCTGGTTCCACCCGAATATCCCAAATTGTTCTGTTTTAATTAAACCAAACAATACGGGATTTGTTAATGATGAACTAAAATGGCTAAAACGACATGCATTGCGATATATTATTATTAGAGATGAGTGAGTAGTATTCGCTCTCGTAGGTATTCGATCGAATACTACGGTATTCGAAATACTCGTACTCGATCAAGTACCACTCGCTATTCGAATGTAAAAGTTTGATGCAGAACCAGCATTGATTGGCAGAATGCTATACAGTCGGCCATTCAACGCTGGTTCTTCTCCTACCTTTAGAAGTCTTCTCCGTGCAGCTTCCCCGCGGCGTCTTCCGGCTCTTCATTCACTCTGCTAGGCATCGGGCCTGGGCAGAGCCGACTGCGCATGTCTGCTTGTAGTGCGGGCATGTGCAGTCGGCTCTGCCCAGGCCTGATGCCTGGCAGAGTGAATGAAGAGCCGGAAGACGCTGCGGGGACACTGCAAGGAGAAGACTTCTCGGAGGATCCAGCCCGACCCTCACTCGTGGACTTGGTAAGTATAATTTGATCGAATGTTGCCTACCCCTGAAACGAGCATTTTCCCCCATAGACTATAATAGGGTTCGATATTCGATTCGAGTAGTCAAATATTGAGGGGCTACTCGAAACTAATATCGAATCTCGAACATTTTACTGTTCGCTCATCTCTAATTATTATACTATGGGGTGTAATGGGGGAGGTCCAGGGGAGGTAAGTAAAAAAAAAAACATTAATACTCACCTCTTTTGGGCCTCCTGGTGACGTCACATGGACAGGGTCACCGCTAAGGTTTGTGATTGGACCACAAGATCACAGATAGAACAACATTGCCACAGGGACCACAACCATCATGTTACATCTTTGGGCACTTTTTGCCTTTCTATATAGATTGTGACCCCCACATAGAGCTCACAATGTACATTTTTCCCTATCAGTATGTCTTTGGAATATGGGATGGAAATCCATGCAAACATGGGGAGAACATACAAACTCCTTGCAGATGGTTTTATGCCTTTGGTGGGATTTGAACACCAGGACTCCAGCGCTGCAAGGCTGCAGTGCTAACCACTGAGCCACCATCTAGTATAAATCCTTACATGCCATCTCACCGTTGTACTCTTTATAATACTCAGGAGAGATTTTCACCATTTACAACCCGCTCGCTCCCAGTAGATCTGAGCTACTCGTAAACTCGAGCAAGAAACTTTTTCCAATACATTTAAATATTGTGACAAAGACAAGAGGCTCGCGGACTTAATTATCCAAATTCACCCGAGGATTTCCCTTCTCTGCATTAGTGTGTGAATCAATATGCGGAGCTTAATAAACTCCATCTTAGGTTGAGGTTGAACTTTGGTATATTCTGCATTCAACATCTGTAATGAATAACATAGACAAAATTAACCGAGAATAAATTCCCTCCAGCGGTTACCTATAGCCTGACAGTATAGAAACCTACAGCCGGGCTTCAGTACAGAACAAGTCACAGAGTAAATCAATACAATACATAGAATCTGGTAGATTAGTGTCAGGCTTTATGGGATTTGTTTCCATCTCCTGACAAATAATATGTAATAGAAATAAAATAAAAATATACAAAATAAATTAAAATAATAATAATAATAATAATAAATGTTATGTCTAGCATAGTAAGCATACCCTCACAGTCTGAAGCATATGGCTATATTGGAAAACCATTGGGCCCGTTCTGCACCTCTATGGGCCTCCGATTTTATATTAGATTTACTTTATAAAGTAAGACCACCAAGAAGTGATGTAAGGAACAGACAAGCGTCAAAAATACCTAGCAAGAGATGGGCGAACATCTCCAGGATTAATTTTTTTGGGGGTATTTTTTGTCACCTTCCCTGGACCTCCACTTATTGTAGTAAGTACTGTACATAGTATAGTACAATGTGGCAGCCTTTTAAGTATTCCCAAGATGACTCTCCATTTGTGTGGTTTCATTTAAAAAAAACTAACATTTTGGAATATTCAGGTTGAACCCAGCTCGCTTTGCCTATCTCTATTGTCCAACAATACCTGTTTATGCCTGTTTGGTGTGTAGATAGCTGTAGACGGGTCCTGGGGTACCTGCAACTTCTGCTCTACAGGTTAGTTAGTTGTTAGAGATGAGCGAACACTGTTCGGAACAGCCGTTCCGAACAGCACGCTCACAGCACGCTCCCATAGAAATGTATGGAAGCGGCCAGCACGCGGGGGGTTAAGCGGCCGGCCGCCGGCAAAGTCTGCGTGCCAATTGCTTCCATTCATTTCTATGAGAGCGTGCTGTTCAGATCGGCTGATCCGAACAGTGTTCGCTCATCTCTATTCAGTTGTAGTTAGGCCAAGTCAGGCTGTCCCACATCATAGTACCCAGGGCTGCACCTCTGATGAGGCAAGCTGAGGCTACGGCCTCAGGCGGCACTTTGGAGGGGGCGGCAGCTGGGCCAATTTCATTTATCTGCTGCCGATCTAGTCCTGAGTATCACAGCACCAGAATATCAGTATTTAATATGTTTTTGCATCTATTCTGAGCCTTAGCTCAGGAAACCTTTGCAAACTTTCAGTCTAAAGCGCTGCGGGAAGAACCGTGATGCATTGCTGCTGCAGTTTTTCCCACAGTGCTTTTCTGCTGTGGGACAACCCGTGGGGTCTTAGCCTAAGGATTAGGCCAAGCACAGCAAAATGCTGCAAAAACAACACTGGAGAAAAAAAAGCTTAGAAAACACAGTTTTTTTTTCCCGCAGTGTTTTCCATTGAGCTTTTGCTGCATTTTTCTCTGCCCTTACTTCCCCTATTAAAACATGTGGTAATGCCGCAACTCCGCAGCTAAAATTAACCTGCTGTGGATGAGATTAATGATTGTATTTTGTTCACTTTGCTGGCACTTTCTGCAGCCGCCATAAACGCTGTGTGTCACATTACGGAAAATCTGATTTTTTTGTTGAAAATGTTCTTGCATTTTTTGTGCAATGTGTGTATGGGTTAGCCAGAATCCCCTCCACTTTGCAGGTACTGTAAAACGCCGTAATTTTAGCTGCAGTGTTTTTGCTGTGGCCAAAACAGTGTTTTCACAATGTGGGGCGCTGGCTTTAAAGAGGACCTTTCAACACCTGGGGCACATGCGGTTTTATATACCGTTAGAAAGCCGCCAGTATGCTGAATTCAGCGCACTATTGGCTTTCACGCTCTGTGCTCCCAGTAACGGTACCGTAGCTCTTCACTGTCAGAAGGCGTCTGTGTTGCAAACTTTACAGAGTCAAGTCACAGCTTTAAGAAGTGGTCATGGTGGTCCAAAGGGAAGAGACGGGAATGTGGGAAGACGTCTCCTGTAAGTATTACTGCACACAATATTATATTACTGCATTGTATTCACTGTAATGTCACTAGCACACCTTCCCCCCTCTGCCTGAGGCGGATGATCAAAAGTTTAACGCCCCCGATATTCAGTCGAGGGGGGGGGGGCCTCTTTTGATCGTCCGCCCCAGGCAGCAAAAAGGCTAGGTTCACCACTGATGGTACCATATAATTTGGAAGGAACCTGCTTTTGTACCTTTGTTTTGGACCACGCATGTTGTGTCCAAGACTGAAGTGCTATCATTAGTGTTGAGCTAAGGCTCAGAATAGATGCAAAATCATATTAAATACTAACGCTCACCGTCCTTCACCTCTCCTGCACTTCTTTGCTGCGTTCGGTGCTCCATTGCTGTCATCTTTGCTCCTCTTCCGGGCTTCTGGGTGATGCTGTGGCCCAGTGGGATCGCCGAGGCTTGTGATTGCAGTCATATTAGGATCGATGACATCATGGGGCTTTGATTCAAGCATTATGATGTCATACCCTCTGTTATTGAGCCTCAGCAAACCCCTTGTGATCGGGCATGTGGCGTCACCCAAGAGACTGAGAAGACAACTGAAGAGGACTGAGATGGAACGCCATTTGCTGCAAGAGAGCCCAGGAGAGGTGAGTATAAGCATTTATTATATTTCCACACCTCCCCTGAACCTCTACAGAACTCTATTTGTGACTCGGTGACAGAAAATGCATGTCTTTTAGAATTCATATGGCAAGATGATGTCCGGAGCAAAAACAGCTGAACGTACCAGAAAATCATTACAAGAAGTTCCTATAAAAATATGAAATAAATAACTATATAATAGGATGATAATAATAATATAAGGTTCCTCTCAAACTAATGCAGCGTCCCTGACCTTTGCTGATAGTGCTGCCCAACCAAGGGAGACATTAAGAAAGGAATTCAGTCCGGGCTCATGAATACTTTCACGGCTTAGGGTATCGGCAGAGACCTCGCTGCTGCCGCCGCTCTAACCCATGAACTAATCTCTAACCTAGTTTCTTCAATCTGTATTGAGAGCAGAGGTGAACAATAAAGCTTTGGGTGATCCAGTAGTGCAAAAACGGGATTTGCCTCCTTGAGCTTAGTAAATCCTCCTCACTAATGAATTAGATAGGCTGAGTGTAGAATAATAGCATCTCCTTGTTATACGGCACCATGTACAAATAAGACCTGAAGTCTTCTCCATGGCGGTGAAATCTACGTCTGAACATTTCCGATAAATAAAATACATGGTTAGTGGATTATATCATAAAAAAAGCAAATCCGATTTTACGGTGTAACGCGGTGACCCAGTCAAGCAGGCATAAGCATGTCTTATCCAAATAAATACAGCAGCTTTCCAATATCAGAGATGTATTACAGTGGATTTTAGGGAAGGCGGAGATCAGCATTATCACCATGTTTGTTTTACTTTGCTGTAAGACATTGGTGTGTCAGGGCGGTAAGCCATCTGCATGTGGAAGGAAAGGGCTGGTGGTTATTAGCCTGGGGGCTCAGCACATGAAAGGGGCCGGTGGACCTAAAGGACTGGCTTCTAATATTTACTACAGTCTTACGATAGGGAATCTTGTGCTAGCATGACACGACAGAGCTGTGTATTATCTGACTTTAAGGCCTTATTCACGCAACAGTGAAAAACATACAACTGACGGCCATTTTTGCAACGTCCATCACACAGCCATTTTTTTTAACCACTTCAGTACCGGGCCAATTTGTGCTCCAGGACCAGACACATTTTCGGTTT
Source organism: Leptodactylus fuscus (assembly GCF_031893055.1). Classification (NCBI taxonomy): domain Eukaryota; kingdom Metazoa; phylum Chordata; class Amphibia; order Anura; family Leptodactylidae; genus Leptodactylus; species Leptodactylus fuscus. The sequence goes on from NC_134265.1 coordinate 344,908,616, forward strand.
ATTTTGTATGTGCGGTTTTGAGGGCTGTAACATTTTTCCCGTATGTCTCGGTCAACTATTTTTGCGTCTTTTTTCGGGGACACGTAGGGCTTTATTTTTATGTTGTTTTTATTTTCAAATGTGTTTTAATTTTTTTTTTATATCCGGGAAAATATAAACATAATAGGAGGGAAATTGTGTCTGGTTTTCAATTTTTTTTTTTTTTTTTCTAATTTAATAACACAAAGTGTCACTGAAAAACTTTAAACCTCTCCGTTATGGTAATTTTTATTTTGTATGGTGCCGTCGGGGGTGTGGCTATAACCTTTAATAACAGCGTTTTATTAGCGTTTTTTTTTTAATTATTTTATTTACATTTTTTTAAAACTTTTTTTAAAAATTTTTTTCAGATTGTGTCCCCATAAGGTGATAAGAGACCTTTGGGGACATCTGATCACTTTTTTTTTTTGTACTGGAGGCTGATTTCCCCTATAACTGGGGCTGCTACATTTAGCCTCAGATACAGGAGGAATCCAGCCTCCTGCACACTGTATACACAGCTTACTGAGCTGATCTCAGTCCTGTAGGACCCAGCAGCTCTTGCAAGATACTGCTCCCGGCGGATCACGTGACTGCCGGGTCAGAGGGCGGCCGCATCATGGCAGCACCCATAGCCGTGTATACAGCGCTCATTGAGAACTGTATACACAGCGATTGAGAAGGCAGGAAAGGTAATAAACCTTCCCTGCCATCTCTGTGGGAGCTCCGGCTGAAGTTACAGCTGGCTCCCAGCTTCAGTAGCTGCACGATCTCCATGTAGCTGCTGTGTTCTGACTGGACGTACCGGCACGTCCTGTCAGAACAAGGCAACCACTTCTGGGACGTATATAGTCTATGGGCGGTTTGGAAGTGGTTAATGTAAATTGTGAGCCCCATATAGGGATCACAATATACATTTTTTTTTTTCTTTAATCTATCAATATGTCTTTGTAGAACAGGAGGAAATCCGCACAGACACGGGGCGAACATACAAACTCCTTGCAGATGTTGTTCCTGGCGGGACTCAAACCCAGGACTCCAGCGCTGCAAGGCTGCAGTGCTAACCACTGAGCCACCCTTTTGCCCCCGTCACACAGCCATTTGCATTTGACAACGCATTGATTTCAATGTGTCTATTCACATTCTATCTGTTCTTTTTGACTGATAACGTCGAGAAACTGATATGGTCTGTCTTTGTCTGTTTTCTCGGATACACTGACCCCATAGAAAACAATGGATCCATCTTAAAGGATGTAAAGTAGATTGACGACCATTTGACTTCTGTTAAAAACGGATCAGTGGGTTGGGTCAAAAAAGAAAGACCAAGGAAATTCATCAATTTTTTTAAAAACTAATGTAAAATGGGATGACGCTCAAAAATGGAAAAACTGAAGAGAAAGGGCATAATACTAATGCAACATGGCTGTCAAAACCAGAAATTAATGGCCATTGGATCCATCGAAAACATCACTGTCATGTCGATAAGGTTAGAAAAAATGTCCCATTTTTCCCTCCATAATTGCCCCATTCTTATTTATAGTCTCCGTTTGGTATTCCAGCTTATAACTAGAGATGAGCGAACACTGTTCGGATCAGCCGATCCGAACAGCACGCACCCATAGAAATGAATGGAAGCACCTGTGACGCCAGCCGCCGGCAAAGTCAAAATCAAGGTCAATGTCTGAGTCCTCAGTCCAATCCACTGCATCAATCCCACACAATGAGAGTGATGGTTCTGGAACCACCGTTTTAGGGGCTAAGAATTTTAAAGGGGCTAACACTCTGCTGGTGCAAGGCTCTACTCACTCAAAGGGCCAAAAACACTGCTGGTGCAAGGCTGAACTAAGTTAAAGGGCCTAAAACTCTGCAGGTAAAAGGCTGAAGTCACCTGAAGGGCCTCAATCTCTGCTGGTGGCTCAGCTTAAGGGCCTCTAACTTAATTTGGAAGGGCTCATATGAAGGGCCATAAAAGTGAATTTTGGAAGGTCTTACCACATCACACACACACACACACACACACACACACACACACACACACACACACACACAATGACAGGTCAGGGTGAGGACTGTTGGATTTCCCATTGCCTATTCCATCAGTGGTTGTCATGGGCAATGTGATTTAAAGGGGTGCTTGGTAATGTTTCTTTCGCTTAAAATTTGGGTTTCTGTCCATCCAATTGGGGAGGAAAGAAGGTTTCCAGGTATTTTCCCACTTTCATAGAGGTTTTTTTGTGTGGAAAGTGTGTAGTTGTTAGGCTGTGATGTTGGGGTAAAACAGTGACTTGGCCTTGTTAGATGCCCCCCAGGTGTTGGCATCATTTGCTGAGGTGTCATAGTGGACTTGGTGACCCTCCTGAGTCGAATGGTGGGATCCCCTGAAACCAATCATTTTTCCCCATAGACTATAATGGGGTTCGATATTCGTTTGAATAGTCGAATATTGAGGGGCTATTCGAAACGAATAACGAATATTGAATATTTCACTGTTCGCTCATCTCTAGTAGAGATAGATTCATAGATAGATAGATAGATAGATAGATAGATAGATAGATATTGAGTGTCCAAGAGTTTTAATACAGGTTTCCAAGACTGGATACTGAAGGCCTATCCATAGAATAGACAATCAATATAAGATTGTTGGGGGTCCGACATAGGGCAACCCTATTAGTCAGCTGTTTGGAGGACATTGTATGGATTTGGAAGCACACGGTGTAGTGGGCGTGTTGTGTTATTGCAGCTCAGTTCCCATTAAAGTAAGGTGCTTTTTTTTTTTTTTTTTAATAAATCTGAAAATAAAGAGTGTTTTTAGTAATGGAAGGAAATAGCTTCTCCTCCTACTTCATAGAAATGAAGGGGCAAAAAAAGTGACATGCCTATCTTCCACCAGCAGCTTCCACCTTGAAAAAAACAATTGAACTCAATCCGAGGCGAAAAAATAAAGGACACAACTTTTCAACACTGTTTTTGGTGGTGTCATGAAAGACATGTTTAATTTCAACGTGCTTAATCCTAAGTGTCTGGCAGAAGCTTACTCCACTCTCCATGTTGACAACACATACCGTACTTGGCCGAGTGTGCTTGTGTAGGAGAGATAGGAGCTATCTAATGTATACGGCAGCCTAAATGTCCATCTGATCAATTTGCTACTTTATAAGAAAATCGTGTCGTATATCAAAACAAGTCATGTGGATTTTGGGTAAAAAAAAATTCAAAACCATCTCAATGACTCCCCACATCCCTTTGTCCTCCTATGTATAGGACGTCCGCCATATTTCTATCAGCGAGCTTATACTCCCCGCATATTCCAACCTGTTGATTCGGTAAATATTCTTTCAGTCCCTGGATGGAAAGAGGATGTAACAGGAACGGTCGCGATGTGATGCAACAGACTTACACAAATAAAAGGGAACAATACTGGAGTTTTTTTGGCCAGCAGGAAACACCAACAATGCTCCCACCTTTTTCCTGTGACTTACCCAGAGTTCCTTCCAGGCGACACAGATAACTGATATTACCATGGAATCCGCTGAATGCCAATGAAAAAAAAAAAAGAGGATATGCTGCATTGTGACATCTTATCTGATTGAAAATTGGCCTTAGATTTCAGGAGGCGAAGATTTCATGTGACTTATTGTTATCCAGCGCGGATTTAACTCTTTGTGGTCACTGCTGCCTGCGTCGTTCCATTTTCAATAGATTCGCAGCAATTCTGGCTAATAGGAAAGGGATCTCAGTGTACGTTGTAATATCATCGTGTGTTACTACTGGTTTACATGGGACTGCAGGTAAAAACTGCTGCGTTCTCCTAGGTCAGTGAGTTATCATAATGGAAGAATGAAGCCGTACCGCTATGGAATTCAGCTCTGCTACATCTGTCCAATATGATAGTAGGCTAGGTATGTTCACACTATGACATTACAGTCCATTGCTCTTATCCATCATAGAATTAATGGTAGTAGAGTAATGGGTATATGCTCGTTCCAGCACAGATCTTCTGTGGATGAAGCTTTGCTCCAGTCCTTCTCTCTTTTCATGTAATCCCAGACAGACTGGATGATGTGGAGATCAGGGCTCTTTGGGGGCCGGATCATCACTTCCAGGACTCCTCCTCCAAAGAGTGCTCACTCCATATTGATGAGATTTACATTGTTCTTTTGTTCATTTGCTTTATTGACACGTCTAATTCTGAAAGAATTCTTACTTTGCTGCATTTCTTTTCACACTTGCCTAGAACTTTTGCACAGTACTGTATATGGGATAATATATTCCACTACTTTAAGAAGGATCTTTCACCACCTGTACCGACTACAATTCTTTGCATTCTGATTCCGATGAAGTTCCATTTTTTCTCTAGCCCCCTATGTTTTCACGCAATAAAATTTGTTCATTTCAGTGGTTACATGCTAATTAGAGTCTCCACTGTCAAGTGGGCGGTGTCAGGCAGTAGTGTGAATCAGAGCTTTGACACTGTCCAATCAGAAACATACAATGTTAGAGCTATGAATCATCCCCTGACTGCTCCTGCCTGACTCCGCCCACTTGACAGTGCAGAGTTTAATTAAAACATCAGGCACTGATAGCTCAGCAATAGAGATGAGCGAACACTGTTCGGATCAGCCGTTCCGAACAGCACGCTCCCATAGAAATGAATGGAAGCACCTGTGACGCTGACTTTGCCGGCGGCCAGTCGCTGTGCCGGGTGCTTCCATTCATTTCTATGGGAGCGTGCTGTTCGGAACGGCTGATCCGAACAGTGTTCGCTCATCTCTACTCAGCAATGGTGGGGGCTAGAGAGAAAATTCCAGCTGTGTCCAGAATTAGGAGCAATATCTAAAGTGCAAGGACCTGGAGATTGTGGAGGCGGTGAAAGGTCCTCTTTAAGAAAACTATAAGGAAGTTGGAATTCTCAAGTCCGTGAACATGTAAAAGCATGAGATCGCGAGTCAAGTACGTGTATACAGGATATAGAATCTAAAGGCTACTAGGAGAGTGTTTATATAATACATGCTGCAGCTGCTGAAGAACCTCATTTTTACGGAGCACTGCATGTCAGTCAATCAGAGGTGGGACAGAAGAAGGATCTCACTACAAAAGCAATTTGGGACAGATTGTTTCTGTGGGAAGAGATATGTAATATCTAGAATCTGTAACTTCCATCATCTGTGTATAGGTATCCGTTTCTGACATCAGGCGGTAATGTTTATGTATGATTTACGTGTATTGACGTGTAAATACAAAATTGTCACCGATGTGTATTATAAATGTGTCACCTGTAATGCAACGTATAAAGCAACGCGAGCTTGTGATGCTGACAATGGCCACGGTGACTCAGTGGTTTGTACTGTGCATTGTAGCTCTATCAGAATATGACCACGCTAACGCCTACATGGTGCTTGTACGTTCTTCCACGACTTGCAAATGTGATCCTAAGAACTTGGCCATGGAATCAGTAGAAATTGAGATAGTATAATAGGTATGAGACTCAACGTTGACTGTGAGATATATGTAAAGATGGAGAGTCATCAGTAGTTGATACCTTTAACAAAAAATGATGGCAGGTTGCAAGCTAAGGACTGCTAAGGTCCCTTCATCAGGCACAATATCTGAAGGCAGGCATATTTATACAGGAATCGAGTGTTTGATACACAATTGTGCATCGAATGTCGGTTGTTTATCTACCCTGCATCCATTGTTCTCTTCCGTACTGCACTGCTTACAGTCATTGTTTGCCCACCAAACTCTGCGCCGACAGTCAGAGCTCTGAGATGCTTTATCTTCTTCTGTGTAGGTTACAGTCCATTTCTTTGGTCAGACTGGTGACTCAGTCCCTGCTCCTGGCCACCTATATTCTCTTCACACCCTCTCTCTGTATGTTGCTTTCAGTTGCTGAGCCCTTTCTTGTGCAGTGCCTCTGTTATCTAAACCCAGAAATAACTGTGCAGTTTACAACAGGTAAGCACACTGCCGGACGGATGTTGCCCTTGGTTGTATCAAAACTAGGGTTGAGCCGATCTTGACTTTTCAGAATCGATTTTAAAATCCGATTTCCGATCATTTTTCATTCGAACCCGATCTCGATCCCAATTCCGATCCCAATGCAAGTCAATGGGATTTTTTTACTAATCGGAGATCGGATTTTAAAAGCAATCCTATTCACTATACAGCATGGAATCTAACAATTGAATGCTTTAATTGTTAGAATCCATGCTGTGTAGTGAATCACTAAGTAGCCAGAGGATTTTTTTTTAATCCTCTGGCTACTTAGTCCCCCCTGGTGTCCACTTACCTCCAGAGATGGCTGCTCCGCTGCTCCGGTGTTCTTCTCGCTGCCACTCCATGCTGCAGTCTTCTTTGCCTCGCTGCCCCCTGCCTCCCAGGTTAGGAGAGTGTGGGCGGGTTAGGAGAGTGTGGGTGGGTACTGGGAGGGAAGACGTCACGTCTCCCCGCCCTGTACCCGCCCACACTCTCCTAAGCCACAAGCCCCGCCTTCCTAGCTCTTTAAACACTAACCTGGGAGGCAGTGTGGTAACCAGGGGCAACGGGCAATGTAGTGTTGTCACGTTTGGGCAGAGTGGGGTCCCGGTGTATCCCTGATTATCCACAACCCTTTCCACTCTTCCATTCACCCAGGTGCGATGTGCAGGATAACAGTCGACCACACAGGGTTAGGGTGAACAGGTTAACTTTACTGAAGAAACCGACAATCTTACAGTGCTTTGCAGCAGCAGCAGGTTCACAGTGCAATGTGACAAAGTCCAGTACAGGCACTGAAGAGTTAAGTGAGGCACCAATCACCAATCCTTATGTCCCTTAGCAGTAGTTGGGAGGACGGTTGCTATTAGCAATGTGAAGGTGTACAAATACAGTAGGAAGGTAGATGATAGGACAGGCCGGCCCTTGGGGGAGACAACGGTAACTGCGGCTTCGTAACTTGGCTCGTTACGGATAAAGACTCACGTTTGGTGATGTTGGGGTGCAGTGGCTCGGGGACCGATGAAAGGCCACTAGCAAGGCAGGAGGGTCCTTGAAGTAGTTGCCCCTCCTGGCAAACAGTATGCACAATACTTTAGGGAGGTAGGAGACCTTGGAGAGTTTCCGCAGCTCACGGGGCTCTGTCCGGAGAGGTAGAAGGTGCAGGAGTTGATTTCAGGGGTGCAGGCACTTCAGCCCAGCTGTACCGGCGGGCTATATCTTCCAGACCCGGATTTCAGCTTGTCAGGAGTCTCGGCTGAGACCTGCAGTCTCACTGCAACTTCAGAGAAAACAAGTGTGTATAGACCTCAGGCTTGAGGCCTACACAGGAGCTAAGAGCTGGTGGCAGGTGTGTCTGCCTTCCCTAGACTCTAGGTCTAGACTGCAGGCCTGAGAGGAAGGAAGCTCCTCCCAGGGAGAGGACTGGATAGGGATTGGTGCTCACAACTCACATGTTTAGCAGACACAGGAAACTTAAAGTGACAGTACATAACAATACATTTATAATGCAGAGTACATCAGAACCTATATAAAAGAGAGATACATCTGCCTAAATACTGACAGGGGTGCCACAGAGGTGCTGGGGAGCAGTGCCCAGGAGTAAGCTACTGGCCACAGGCGCACAAGGGCCCTAACTCACTATCAGTGGCCGCTCTGGGTCACTGCACACCCCCGGGCTTTGACAAAAGCCGGCCTCGGCGCAGGGCTCGAGGGCGACTGGTGGACAGTCTAGTCCCCAAACTAGAAGGCAGGGGTTCTGGGTCACCTCGGCTCAGGATTTACTGCAACCATCAGGCCCCTAGGGGTCCTGCAGGCTAGGCCTAAGAGAACCTGAGGAGGGAAGAAGTTAGGCACTCCAATACATGTAAACAGTTGTAGTGCAAACAAGGTATACATCTTTAAATATCAAAAATATACATATTGGCATAGATGTGTAAACAGTAGAAAAATACATAAAAGCATAAAAATCAAAGTGCTAATCCAAGGGGGCTCATAGTCTTTAGAGCCCGTGTAAAAGGGGGCAAGGTAAGTAAATTTATAACGTTCATGGCAGAGCCAGGCACACAGCTTAAACGTTGCATAACAAAGAAACAGTCCATAACAAGTGCAAGTCTTTGCAGGCTCAGATGCATTAGAGTCCATGCAGGAGATAAAGAATTTAATCCTTGTAGCGGGCAGGAGGCACACCTCTTGTGCTTCTCTCAGACCTCCTGAGAGCAATCTCCGCAGCAGGGGGAAGTCCGTGAGGTTCTGCAGCAGGCAGAAGTGGCTGTGTAGCCGGCAAGGTTGGTGCAGCCGGAGGCATGGCTGCAGGCTGTAGAGCAGATGGGTAGTACCCTGTCAGGAGAAAAGGGGTTTCCTGACACAGCTCACTGATGGGAATGATAGTTCTGAAGGCGGTAGAAGGAGGATGAGGAGGAGGTACCTCTGGAGCAGGAAGAGGGTACCTGATAGGAGCTTCACTCGGTGGCAGCACCGGTGCAATGTACAGTTCTTCCCTGTGACAGGGCTTTAGCCGGTTTCGGTGAACGACTTGGGGAGCTCTTCCTTCTTTAAAGATCTCACATACATCAGGGTAAGGCACAGCTGTGAGGATATATGGTTCTGGTTCCCACAGAGGTTCTAGCTTGTGGCTACGGTGCTCCTTCTTCAGCCAGACCTTGTCTCCAATCTGGAGGGGAAGAGCATACGCTCGCTGGTTGAAATCTTCCTCCTGACGTCGGCGAGCTTCTTCCATTCGGAGATTAACAATTTCTTGTGCCTCTGTTATTCTCCTCTGATGTTCCGTAACCCAGTCATCCCTTGGCAGGGGATTTGTAGAGTCGGGTATCTGTATCCCAAGAGCTCGGTCTTTTGGGAGTTGTCCTTGTCGCCCGAACATCAGGTAGAAGGGTGTGAAGCCAGTGGAACAGTGGATGGTGTTGTTATAGATTTCCACCAGCTCAGCAAGGAGATTAGGCCACTCTTGTTGTTTCGCCACTGAGGCAGTGCGCAGCATGTTGATGAACACCTGGTTAACCTTTTCGCACAGCCCATTGCCTTGGGGATGGTAGGCAGTTGTCCGCAACTTCTTGCACTCATGGTACTGGCATAACTCCTGGAACAGCTGGGATTCGAAGGCAGAACCACGATCTGTCAGGACTTTCTCCGGGCAGCCATAGTGCTTCACGTACTCATGGTAGAAGACAGCAGCTGTTGTGCGGGCGGTAAGGTCTTTGACAGGGACAACTGCAGTCCATTTGGAGAAGTGGTCTACCATTGTGAGAGCGTAGGAGTAGCCAGACCTAGTAGGGGCCAATTTTACATGGTCCAGGGCAACAAGTTCATTAGGCCTTTGAGTCTGGATGGGGTGAAGTGGTGCACGCTGGTCTCTTCTTCCTGCCTTGGTCAAGTTGCAGGCGGTGCACTCCTGGCACCACTTCTCGATGTCGAATCTCATCCCAATCCAATAGAATCGGCGGCGGATTGTAGCTTCGGTCTTATAGACCCCGAAGTGACCAGACTGGTCATGGTAGGCATCCAGCACCATGTTGGCGTCTCTCCTGGGGATAATAATTTGATGAAGTCGTTGGTTGGATACTGGATCTAGGGTGTTTCGGAGGATCAGCCCCTTTTGGAGGAAGAGACGCTTTCTTTGCCGCCACAAACGAAGGAGTTCGAGGTCTGGACAAGATTGACGTAGGCGGACAGGAGTTCTTCCGGTGAGTAGGTAGTCGTGTATCTCACCTAGGCTGCGGCTCTCTTGCTGCAACAGCAGCCACTTGGAAGGTTCCTGTAGAGGATCAATTGAGTTAGATGGTGACGTTTCTGCTTCTACAGCAGCGGTAATGACGTTTTGCTGGGCAAATCTGTTATAGAAAGGCGGCATCTCGACTTCTTCCCATTCATCTGGGACAGCAGACTCTTCTCCATTTTGGAGTCGTGACAGGGCATCTGCGTTTGTGTTCGTCTTTCCGCTTCTATATTTTATAGTGAAGGAGTAGTTCGCCAGCCTAGAGGCCCATCTTTGTTCAAGTGCACCCAGCCGTGCGGTGTTCAGGTGCGCCAGGGGATTGTTGTCAGTGTAGACTACGAAGGACGATGCAGCAAGATAGTCCTTGAATTTTTCAGTGATAGCCCACACAAGAGCCAGGAGTTCGAGCTTGAAGGAGCTATAATTGTTATCGTTTTTCTCAGCTCCTCGGAGACTTCGACTGGCATAGCCGATCACCCTTTCACGGTTGTCTTGCACCTGAGACAGCACAGCACCAAGTCCTTGGAAACTAGCATCAGTATACAGCCGGAAGGGTTGACTGTAGTCCGGGTAAGCTAGGATAGGAGGCTGGGTGAGCAAGGCCTTCAGCGCCTGGAAGGCGGTTTCTTGTCTCTGGGACCACTCTACTGGCAGCTTTCTGTTGTAACTTTCTTTGGGGCACCCCCCGAAGCAGTTCTGTCAGAGGCTCAGCAATCTGTGCGAAGTGGGGGATGAAGCGGCGATAATAGCCAGCGAAACCCAGAAAACTTCTGACTTCTTTGACAGTAGAGGGTGTCTTCCAATCCGTGACAGCGGAGACTTTGTCCGGGTCAGGTGATACGCCTTCTGCGCTGACGATATGGCCTAGGTAATTGACACGAGGTTTCAGGAGGTGACACTTGGAGGGTTTGATCTTGAGACCGTGCTCTGTGAGCACGTGGAACACTTCAGCAAGGTGGTGTAGATGGTCTTTGTAAGACTTGGAATAGATGATGACGTCATCCAAGTAGAGCAACACATGTTGGAAGTTCACATGCCCTAAGCATCTCTCCATCAGTCTCTGGAAGGTGGCTGGTGCGTTGCAAAGCCCGAATGGCATGCTATTAAACTCATACAGGCCCATGGGAGTAGTAAAGGCAGTCTTTTCGCGGTCCTCCGGAGCCATGGGGACCTGCCAGTAGCCACTTGTCAAGTCCAGAGTGGAAAAGTAAGCAGCAGAGCCCAGTGCAGTCAAGGATTCCTCTATACGTGGCAGAGGGTACGCATCTTTGTGGGTCACAGCATTCAATTTTCTATAGTCCACACAAAATCGGATAGTCCCATCCTTCTTTTTGACTAGCACAAGAGGAGCGGCCCAGGGGCTCTGACTTTCTCGGATGACATTGGCCTCTTTCATTTCCCGCAACAGCTGCTTGACAGGTTGGTACATTGCAGGAGGAACAGGCCGGTGCCTCTCTTTGATGGGAGGATGATCGCCAGTGATGATGCGATGCTGAATTAAGGAGGTCTTTCCATAATCAGAGGGGTGTTTGCTGAAAGCGTGGTGATGACGTTTGGCCAGGTTGATGACACCATTGATGTATTCTGGAGGTGTGTTAGCGTCCCCCACATTAAGCTCCATCCACCAGGGTGAAGGGCTGGTCCTATCTGTGTAAGGTGTGGTGGTAGCAGCCCGTTGTTTTGCCGTAGCTGTGTCAGCAAGGATATCTGCAGGGCACAGCTGGTGCAATTGGCCAACCGGTGTGAATTTGTAAAGGCTCACAGGTGTGTCACTCATGTTGATGAGGCGTACTGGAATCTTACCGTTGGTGACAGTCACAAGACTGCGTGCAGCTTTAACCAGAGGTTGAGTCTCCAGCTGGATGGGTTCCAGAAGAGCCTGATAATCTTCGTTCTTTACACCAGGGCGTGCGTGGCACCAGACGATCGTCTCAGAGTTGGCAGACAGAGTCACAGGGTGAGTGTCCCGGATCCGGACACGGCAGATCTCTCCGTTGCGGTTAGCGAACCGTTGATGTGCCACCAGCACCTTGACATGGTGTTGTATGGCTTTCCTGTGGGAAGAAGAAGCAGTGGAGAGAGACACGTGCAAGGCACTGATTATTTCATCAAGACAGTTCTTAAGGACATTCATGCCTAGCACTAAAGCAGCGGAGCCCTCTTCTTCTACCCCTGTGACAATGACACCTTGTTGAGGGAGACGGCAGTCGCCAATCTGGATGGTGGGTTCCCAATAACCCACTTGAGGAATAGGCTGACCGTTACTTGCTAAGAGATCAAATCCTTGGTTGCCAATGTCTTTGGATAGGTCTCTGAGGTCCCAGTGTTGAACATAAGCAAACTTCTTTAGGGTAGTGACTTGAGAGCCAGTGTCTATAAGGGCCTCGAATGGGACTCCATTGATTCGGACAGTGATGTACAGACAGGGCGCAATGAATTTGGGCGCCTTGGAGGGACCTCTGTATATTCCTCCCGAGGGTTGGTCCTCTGCCTCGGGGGCATCCCGTTTAACTGAAAGCATTGGTTGCGATGGTGGCCAAATTTCTTACAATAAGAGCAAACAGTTCTATTAGCAGGTGGTGGCCTGTCAGGTGGAGGACGCCTGGGACGTGGATAGTACTGTTGTGGCTCAGGTGAGGAAGAGCGGGACAGGGAAGGCTCCCTAGAGGGAGGCACGGCTTGCACTGTCAGTCCCTCTAATTTTTTAACAGCACTTTCAACTATTCTGTCCATGCAATCTTTCAGACAGGCCACCAGATCAGGTGTAGAAACTTGGGCAGCCTGAGTAACAGCAGGAACAGCTGGAGCGGCAGGTAACAGAGGTGTAGGTGCGACAACCGGTCCACTTTCTAAGTTGGAAGGGTGAGAGTACAGGAGGGGGCTGTAAGGTGACTCGGTCCCTAAGACTTGGATGGCTAGCGACTTGAAATCTACAAATGAAACGTCCTGATTCTGCACCGCTAGCATGCGGAGTTGGCTTTGCACTAGCCGGGAGTCTACGCCTTCAATAAATCTGTCCTTGAGCATCTTATCAGCTTCAACCGCACTAATGGAATCAATTTGCTGTACAGCCCGGAAAGCAGTTTGCAGGGCTAAGGCATAGTCTCTCAACGTCTCACCTGGTTGTTGTCTTCTATTGAAGAATCCCAGTCTCACCTCTGTAGAAGATTTTGGTTCAAATTCCCGCTTGAGCCGGGTGAAGATCTTTTCAACAGAGTCTTTATCAGCTGTGGGCCAGGAGCGAGCTTCTTGGAAGGCGACTCCTTCCAGCTGGCCCAGCAGTACATTCACCTGCTGCAGTGGGGATAAATGTAACAAGTGAAAAGCCCGGAGTATTTGTTCCTTAAAGTCTGTTAAAGTGTGGGGGTCCCCCCTATAACTGGGTAGGTGTGGAGCCCCCAGAAGAATGTTCACTCCGGTAGCTGCAGCAGCTGGTCCATCATCAGGAATAACATTTAATTGAGCATTGTCCGTGTCAGACATGATAGTAGGATAGTGTGGTACTGTCTCTTTAAATTTTTCTCGTGCTTGCGGCGCTGCGCCGGGTGGTCAATCAATTCACGCTTTCTCTCTCTCGCCAGCGCTGTTGGCTTACTCACTGCGCGGCTGGTCGTGACGTTACTCCTTTCCCAGGAGTGCACTGTGGCGAGCTGAGATGAAGGCACGCCTCCCAACACTAGAGGGGAAGCCCAGGGCTTCAGCAAGAGGGCGGCCGGAGCGGAGGCCACAAGAGGAGGAGTTGGCAGAAAGCAAGTACACAGTCTGTGGAGGGGGCGGCGACACTCCGGGGCTTTTGGCGCCAATCCAGGGGGCGGTTCTGGCGCAGCCTGAGGATTTTGGCGCCCGCGGCAATACAGTCCACAGACACGCCGGCCACACAGCAATGGCGGCGGTTTTAAAAGCACAGTACCCCTTTATACACAACAGTTCGTTACTCACTCTGAGATGGCTGGTAGTCCACAGGAGGGGTAGCGATGATGGAGTATAATGTCTAGCAATAAATTGGGGCCCAATTTTCACAAAGTTCAAATCCTGTTCGTGACGCCAGAAAAAGGGGTCTTGTGGTAACCAGGGGCAACGGGCAATGTAGTGTTGTCACGTTTGGGCAGAGTGGGGTCCCGGTGTATCCCTGATTATCCACAACCCTTTCCACTCTTCCATTCACCCAGGTGCGATGTGCAGGATAACAGTCGACCACACAGGGTTAGGGTGAACAGGTTAACTTTACTGAAGAAACCGACAGTCTTACAGTGCTTTGCAGCAGCAGGTTCACAGTGCAATGTGACAAAGTCCAGTACAGGCACTGAAGAGTTAAGTGAGGCACCAATCACCAATCCTTATGTCCCTTAGCAGTAGTTGGGAGGACGGTTGCTATTAGCAATGTGAAGGTGTACAAATACAGTAGGAGAGTAGATGATAGGACAGGCCGGCCCTTGTGGGAGACAGCGATAACTGCGGCTTCATAACTTGGCTCGTTACGGATAAAGACTCACGTTTGGTGATGTCGGGGTGCAGTGGCTCGGGGACCGATGAAAGGCCACTAGCAAGGCAGGAGGGTCCTTGAAGTAGTTGCCCCTCCTGGCAAACAGTATGCACAATACTTTAGGGAGGTAGGAGACCTTGGAGAGTTTCCGCAGTTCGCGGGGCTCTGTCCGGAGAGGTAGAAGGTGCAGGAGTTGATTTCAGGGGTGCAGGCACTTCAGCCCAGCTGTACCGGCGGGCTATATCTTCCAGACCCGGATTTCAGCTTGTCAGGGGTCTCGGCTGAGACCTGCAGTCTCACTGCAACTTCAGAGAAAACAAGTGTGTATAGACCTCAGGCTTGAGGCCTACACAGGAGCTAAGAGCTGGTGGCAGGTGTCTGCCTTACCTAGACTCTAGGTCTAGACTGCAGGCCTGAGAGGAAGGAAGCTCCTCCCAGGGAGAGGACTGGATAGGGATTGGTGCTCACAACTCACATGTTTAGCAGACACAGGAAACTTAAAGTGACAGTACATAACAATACATTTATAATGCAGAGTACATCAGAACCTATATAAAAGAGAGATACATCTGCCTAAATACTGACAGGGGTGCCACAGAGGTGCTGGGGAGCAGTGCCCAGGAGTAAGCTACTGGCCACAGGCGCACAAGGGCCCTAACTCACTATCAGTGGCCGCTCTGGGTCACTGCAGCAGGGCAGTGAGGCAAAGAAGAACAAGAACACCAAGCACCGGAGCAGCCATCTCTGGAGGTAAGTAGCTACGAGACATGTTATTTTAGTCTCCCTTTAGAACGAATGGAGGCAGCCGGCGCGCAGGGGGTTAAGGCTGTGTGCCGGCTGCTTCCATTCATTCCTATGGAACCGCACCGGAGCCTTCACGCTGAGTATACACTATATACTCAGTGTGAAGGCTAAGGGGAAATAGTGGGGAAATAATCCTCGATCTTGATCCCACCTAAATAGATCGTGTTCGGAATTCCGATCGCGATCGTGAAATTTTCTCGATCGCCGATCGGAATCCGATCTTTTCCGAACACGATCGCTCAACCCTAATCAAAACCAGACGTTGCAAGGCAACAGTGCTAGCCACTGAGCCACTGTGCCGCCCCTCTAGTGTGAAGTGATCAGCTTGTGATCGGGGAACCATTCTAACAAGAAGGGACTGGTCACAGCAGGAAGCCTTTTTAACTCTTTTCTTACTAAATTTGATATACTGAAAGATGCGATTGAAACAATTCCAAGCATGAGGTTAGATCTGACATAGCAGCTATAACATTAACGATTCGATTGAATTGATATTTATTTGTCATGGGCTTGTTAGACTGACGGTCACTGAGCAATGGCTGCCTTATAAGTTTGAGCCGATGTGCAGTAATAAGATTACAGTTTTACGAGATGAACTCACAATGTGTTCCCAAGCAAGCAATTTCTGAACTTCAGAACAATGAAGATGAAGCTGCAGTAGGTTCTAGCACACACTGTTCTAAATCAAGGACATAGCCAAACCTAAAAAGAATTACCAACCTTCACGGGGGTGAAGTATACAGGCAAAAATACCAAACTACGACGTAAGCCTTATCAATAATAATAAGCCAAAAAGTCTGTAAACTGCTGGGGATCATTCTATTAACACCTTATTAACAACTCACATTTCTATATGAGGCACATTACTTAAAGAGGACTTGTCACCAGGTCCGTAAAGGCCAATGACATATGTCGTCTGACCATTTTGATGCTTTGTTTATACAAATCCATTCAGCCATTCCAAAGATATAAGCCCTTTTACTGTAATATTGATACAAATTGGGGGGGGGGGGGTAAAATTGTGATTTAACTAGAGATAGAGTCCCTGTGTGCTCTATGTCAGTGTTACCGCCCACTTGGATAATAGTTCCTAATCTGCATCTTGATTGACAGGGCTTGTATCTATGGAATTGCTGAACAGATTTGGATAAACTGATGATCTATGTCATTGGGCTACTCAGGTGACAGGTCCTCTCGAACATAATAGCTATTATAAGATATACCTATCTCTGAAACATTGCCAAGGGTTCCCCGAACGAATGTTACATTGTTAAATAGTCCTTAAATGGCCTAATCCACTATAAAATATTAGCTGAGCATTAGATTATAATTTCTCTCTCAAGTTCTCAGTAGATGACTGTGATCCTGGGAGGTCGGATTCCGATTCAGTGTTCATGGACTGAATATGACTATGTGAAGCAGGCTGAACTCTTAGGTGTTAGGAATCTCAATGTAGCTACTATTGCCTTAAGGTTACTGTGCCAACATAGGAAACGTCTGCAGCTTTCAGAGCTCTGCTTTGCTGTATCAATCGGCAGCTGAGAAGGGATATTTAAACCCTGTTCCTCCCCACCCAGGTGTCTGCTAATAGTTTGTACTTTAGTGAGACTTTAGTGAGGTTGCTGAACTCAGACTATTTGTGCTGGATTGTTCAATTACTGACCATTGGCATGTTACTAGAAATGTGCTTGTCTTCTAATTTTGGCTTTGACAGTACCTCTCGGATAGACCTTTTGGAGTTGAAATGTTCAGTCTTCTGATATATCTATCTAGTTTAGATCTACTTTGTGAGTTTGTTGTGAGTTATGGTCTGAAATCAGTTTGTAGAGCATTTATTTCTTGTACCATTATCTTTTGT
This sequence comes from Leptodactylus fuscus, assembly GCF_031893055.1. Taxonomy (NCBI): domain Eukaryota; kingdom Metazoa; phylum Chordata; class Amphibia; order Anura; family Leptodactylidae; genus Leptodactylus; species Leptodactylus fuscus. Next base: position 344,925,488 of record NC_134265.1, read on the forward strand.
GATAAATTCAGCATAAGTCCGTATGGATTCGTAGCTGGCTCTGGTAAAGATTAGAGATGAGCGAACAGTAAAATGTTCGAGGTTCGATATTCGTTTCGAGTAGCCCCTCAATATTCGACTATTCGAATCGAATATCGAATCCTATTATAGTCTATGGGGGGAAAATGCTCGTTTCAGGGGTAGGCAACGTTCGATCAAATTATACTTACCAAGTCCACGAGTGAGGGTCGGGCTGGATCCTCCGAGAAGTCTTCTCCTTGCAGCGTCCCCGTGGCGTCTTCCAGCTCTGAATTCACTCTGCAGCACCTCTCTATAGCATCCAATATGGCTGCTTCTCATTGCAACTTTGTCAACTCGTAGCATAAACTTCTGCATTGAAAAGTAAACTATTATGTATCTAAACATTAGGAACGACCTTCACTATATGTATATTATATATTCTATGAGTGAACAGGCAACTTACAGTATTAGACTCGCGCAGTAAATAAATTTATTTCTTGTTAGCCACTAGAAGTCCTATTAAAGCTATAATGTGAAGGCTACAAGTACATCGCTGCATTCTTATGTAAGACATGTTTCTGTCAATTCGCAGCCCTTTAATGGATATGGAAATGTAATGTACTTTATGGCTTCAGTCAATAGAGTACAAGTGAATATAAAAGTGTCAAGGTAAATTATAGATGCGGCGATGGATTGTTTTCATAATCGCTATTTACTGCCAGTAAATATCCATTATGGGGGGGCGCTCTGCCTTCTTAAACATGTGGCGTGGATGATGAAATATTTAGGGAATGGCGGATAAACAATTTTAGATTAGCGTTAATTACTGTGAGAGTGGGCACTAGATGACCTCTCTGCGGGTCTCCAGTCCTCCGGACAGCGCATTAATTGCCGGCTAATGCAATCAATTTCCATTTCTTAGAGACTTCTTTATGAAGTCTGAGCCAGGGTACGAGGCAATCTACTGTAATAACAACAATGCCATGTCAGGGAAACGTCTTATTGTGCCCGTAGAAAGTTTTTACAGCAAGTAATAAAAGAATCTTGACGTAATACACTTATACGTGTATATACGTGTTTATACTAAACTGAATTGACTGTAGTGAGTCCTTGCGTACTGTGCACATGTAGCAGGGGCGGTATAGATTGGTGGTGCCTGCTTGCATGACTGGGCGCTGTAACATGGTACCCGGGAACGCCATGTGGTTATATCTAGAATTGCAGCTCCACTGGATTGAAATGAATTAGGTCAAGCTGCAATACTACACCTAACCTAGAAACAGTTGTGGCGCCATTTTGAAAAAAGCAACCCTACTGATCTAGCCATCACTATTTGGGGTGAACTAATGCATCTGCAGCATTATTCCTATTGCTCCATCACAAGCATCAGGGGGTGAGGGGAGGAGATGCCTAGCAGAAGTAGATGCTGATCTCTAATAGTGTATTGAAAAAAAACAGACCCATGTGATTCGTCTCAGTTACTCTACATCCTACTGGGAGAAGAAGAGGCCACTATGGAGATCGCTGCCCAATACGTGTCACCAAACAAGAGGAAGATGAGACTCTACGGACTGTTATACCCCAAACCACCCGCCCCACCCCACCTCCCCATATAGCAGTCACCAACCTAAGAGGAAGATGAGACTCCATGGACTGTTATACCCCAAATCAAATTTCCTAATCCTAAGCAGCCCCTTTAACAAAGCAGAGATGGCTGTCTTAATGAATATTCATGACCTCCTGTGCTGCTATACAGCATATATTCCATTCTATAATTAAAGGGGATGTCTGGACAAAATCTAGTCAAGGGCAAATCCCATAAAAATAGAAAATATCCTTAACCAGTTCCACCAGTCTGGTCCACCCCGATGATTTATATTTACATGCTTATAATCTACAATAAATGACCCTTACAGCCAATAACTGGTCTTAGCAGAGATCGGATAGTTTAGCATTCAGTCTTTACAGTATTTGACTCCTTTCACTTGATTTTATCCAGTCCTGGACAACCCCTTTAAATATAAAGAGGGATATAAATATTAAATATAATATTTATATTCTTTAACTTCTACTAAAACTTGATTTATATACCTGATTGTATAACCTATATGATACATTTTGTGCATAGAAACCAGATTGATAGGGGTTACCATACTATGACGGCTATGAAGTTAAAAGCCTTTCATGGCCATACATTTCCCCAGCAGTCGCAACTACAAGTGAATTGTTGTATTACATGTCAACCATTCAAACCAATTTTCTGACCATGTATTACGTGAATGGTTCATGTCTTCAACAGAAAGAAGTACCGTACTCTTTATAGTCTCTCCACTCTGGCAAACCGAAGATAGCCCCTTTCCAAAACGAAATCTACAGTAAAACTTAGCTTATAGGAAATCTTTAGTAAATAAGTCAGAAATCAGTCTAGCACATTTTTACATTGCACTACTATATACCATACTGTCAGATTATTGCAGGTTGCTACATTTGAGTATATATAGTCTATAGAGTATTCAGTCATATATTCAGGGATTTTAGTCATCTACAGTATAGTGTGATTGACACAACACACTAATCCATACAATAGGTGTAATATAGACTCTTGGATTAGTCACAATAGGTGACCCTCTTCCATTCATACATAAAATCTAGAAGTCTCCATAATGGGAACTAAAAATATTCAGTTTCATATTTTCTTTAAAAATAAAAAATCAATCAGGCATGGGAAACAATCCAAGAAATGTAACACCATGGCATATGGAATGAATGAGTATATAGTCTGAACCGAAAATGTGTAGAATTATTACATGTACATGCCGTGGCATAACTAGGAATGGCGGGGCCCTGTGGCGAACTTTTGAGATGGGGCCCCTCCAAGAGGGGTACAGTGAGTGTGCAGGCTGTTTGTGAATAAGAGGGTGACGTGGGGTACAGGGTGTGTATAAGCAAAAGGGGAAATGGGGGTGAAAGCTGTGTGTGAGCAAGAGAGTGATCTGGAGGGGGGAACTCCGAAATTCCACCACACTCTTGCTCACCCACAGCCTGCACCCCCATTCCCCCTTCTTTCTCACAAACAGCCTGCAACCCCTAGGTCACCCTTTTTGCTCAAAAACAACCCATGTACCCCTCTTGCTCACATTGGGCAGAATGGGTGGTGCAGACTGTGAGTAGGAGGGGTACATAGATGTGCAGGCTGTATGTGAGAAAGGAAGGAATGGGGGTGCAGACTTTCTCACACACAGCCTGCACACCCATGTTCCCCTCTTCCTCACAGCCTATAACTCACTCCCCCCATTGTACACTGACCTGTACAATCTGGGTAGCTCCGTTCACAAAAGACACTGAGTCTTTGTTAGTAGATTAAAGGACCTTTGATGACGTCATGTCTCAGGTCCTTCAATCTACTAATATAGATGCCGACACAGGGCCTGCGGACAGCGGGCAGGAGAAACTTCTCACTATGCAAGTGCAGGGAGGCAGCAGGGGCCCGGACAGCAGGCGGTCCCTGCTTGGGTGCAGTAGTAAAGGCAGCAATTGATGACTTTACTACTGTTAAAAGATGGACTGTGGAGGAGGCAGCTCCTCTCCATCTTCAGGCAGCCCCCGACACTGCAGTAAATAGGGCCGTTACGTGCTGGAGTTACTCCAGCAGGTAACGGCCTATTAAAAAAAACATCTGCAGCGGTAGCAGCTGTCACCGGGCCCCCTAGTATCCCGGGCCCTGTGGCAGCTGCCTCCACTGCTACCACGATAGTTATGCCCCTGTGTACATGGGTATTTTATGATAATTTTATATAATTTTTTTTTTATATATATAATGTAGATTGTGAGCCCTGTATAGGGATCACAATCTACATTTTTTTTTTTTTTTTTCCTATCAGTATGTCTTTGTAGAATTGGAGGAAATCCACGCAAACACAGGGAAAACATACAAACTCCTTGCAGATGTTGTTCCTGGTGGGATTCGAACCCAGGACTCCAGCGCTGCAGTGCTAACCACTGAGCCACCGTGCTGCCAATTTTATATAATTTGTTATTGTGTTTTGTCTTAAATGTAAGTGGTGACATGGCAGGTTATCTAGTAGGTCAAGTCAAACAGCCAGGAGAGAGCGGAGGAGAAGAGAAGGAGCACAACTAGTGCTTTTTCATCTGATACATCTACGGTATTATATACCCTCCAAGCTATTTTGCCATCCATTAATTTGAGTTATTGTGTGGTCTTATATGTGATAAAACTGTACTCATTATACTGAAGTGACATACCGCAATAGTGTCTACGTCAAAGTAACTGTGAGGGCCAGTAATACAGTAGTTGTTCCCAATGGCATGGTGTAAACAGTGAGTTGTAAAAATGGCTATAATAAGAAAACCCCAGTGATAATATGCCACACGGTATACAGTAAAAGCTATGTTTAAATACTCATAAATACTCAAGGGCCTATGATACATTCATTTCTGTAGGCATTGTAATAAGAAAAGCTTCACTATAACCCTTCTTGGACCTTTCACACAGTGATGTGACAACAGAAGAGACTCTCACTGTGATAGAAGAAAGAGGTCGTCAGTCTATCAATCTAATATTGTGTAATGTCCCAGTGGGATCACTACCAAAAGACTTATTTTCCTGTTTTATGTACTGTCAGGGTTTGGGGTTGCTAGGTGGGGTGGCATGGACACAAAAGTCCAGTTTCTTTAGTCCAAAACAAAGGTAGAGTTTATTTTCACTCAAAAAGCTAGTGCAGCAACAAAAGGAAACAATACAAAAATAAATCCCTGCTCGGCTAGGCTCTAACTAAACATAGAATAGGTTACCTCACCTAGAATAACAGAAATCCAAAAGCCAGTAGAATCATTCAGGACACAGCTCCAAAAATATGACCTCTCTGTTGGCTCTTCCAGCCAAGCTCTGCCCAAAGTCTGCTGCTGGAGCTGACTTCTTAAGCCTCCTTGACGAGGAGACTATCTGCAGCTGAGTTGCTGCAGGAATATCCCCAAAGTGTGTACTGGAGGGGGGTGGAATGACAGGTCCCACTACCAAACCTACCTGCCATTCCTAAAAATTCAGCCCAGTAACTGGAACTCTGAAATAACCCTGCTGAGAAATGTTCTTTCTGGAGTTTTCTCATCTCTCCCACCTTAGTAGTCTGGGTGAGATGTACACCCCCTCCATTACCTGCACATAGTTTCAGCACTCAATATGCTAATGAGGCTCTATACCGTCACGTGGGCGGTCACAGACTGCTCTATTTGTAGCTCGTGCTTTCTCCATATGTGTTTTCTACAAAGCTTTTGAAATGCCTGTCAGTTTACTAATAGCAAGCAGAGATCTTGCATAACATTTCAATACCCCTAAAGATAACTCATCAATGTCAGAATGGTGGGGTTCAATATCAAGCACCCCCAATGAATTGAGCACACAGGGAATGGAGCAGGAAGCAGACAGCTCCGTGCAACCCCCAGAATGGAGCAGGAAGCAGACAGCTCTGTGCAACCCCCAGAATGGAGCAGGAAGCAGACAACTCTGTGCAACCCACTGAATGGAGCACACAGGGAATGGAGAAGGAAGCAGACAGCTCTGTTCTCTGTATAGTGGCCAGACCAGGTACTGCAGATCAGCTGCCATTTGTCACTTGCACATGAGCTCAGTTCAGCGACTACAGAGAACAGTGCTGTCTGACTTCTGCTCCATTCTCTGTGTATCAACTGCTGAGAACAGTTGATCGAAGGGGGTGTCAGATGTCAGACCCCTGCTAGTCTCTATCCTCAGGATAGAAGTCATCCATGTTTTTTTAGGCTGGAAAATCCCTTGCATACCATTCTCATTAGGTCAGGTTTTCGGGATTTCTGAAACATTCGATGAAAGGAATTTTATGATATTGAAATGTCACTTTCTAATTTAATCCCTTCATGATACCTGACGGAACTGCAATTCTTAAAGTTTCTAGATTATTAGATAATAGATAGAAGGAATTTTACTGCACTTAGGATTTAGGCCTACTACAGATCCACAAGTATGTCATAACATTTGCATTGAAACATAATATAAGTTCCCAAGTATTCTGAAAGTGACAGATTAAACATAGAAGAATGGGCTATAAGTGAGAACTCCGTAACCTCCATTACTTGTGAAGGCCAACAGATAATAAGAATAAATTGAGAAGGTGGTAACCACTGAAGACACGAGGCGTCTCTTACTGGTTTCCGAACAATGGACTATGATTAATAATGACACTTAAGTGCGGAACAGAAGTTTAGTAGAAATTTTCAGATACTGTTGCTGGATTTCTGGTATTCTGTGGCTCGGTGACCGGCTCCATGATGGGGCCATTGCTGCAGTGAATGTGGTGGAGGTATTGCTGCTGACTCCGAGGCTGGTTCTAATAGGTATGGAAGTATTATTGTTCCTTCTTTTATGGAAAAACTGAGTGTTATGGGTGTACTGTGTCTGATATGGGTTACAATATTCATGTGAAGGGGACATGAACAGTTAACTACCTGGTACTGCCATATACTAGCTATACGATACGTACACCTTATATTGGAAGTTTTCCATACATAGAGACAAGAACATCTAAATATCTAAAGCACACCTATACTTTTAGAAGAAATGACTGACAAGGATAGACATAGAGGGGACAGGCCGACCGGAGAGACACACGCAGAGACCTGGGGAGGGGTGCCTGACCTTTAGCGTGACGCCTTCAGGACGGAGACACGGACACTGACAGCTGATGCAAATATTCTCTGTTTTTCCTGTAGCTATCTTTTTGAAGACTTCAATGAATTTTTTTGTCTTTTATTAGAAATCATAAGTCCTTCTGATATAACCAAGATTTTATATTTGAAGAAGAATTACTAAGGATAATATTTTTTACAGATACTGTTATAGACCCTTTATAAATACTATATAAACAATGGAAATGGGGAATAGAAATGGGGAACATTAAAGGGGGAAAAGAAGTGGGGAACATTAATTGGGGAACAAGAAAGTTTTAGTAATGGACAGCCATAGGCAGTATCGTAACTAAAGTTTTGTGGGCCCCGGTGCAATCTTTTGTCCGGGCCCCCTATCTCATCGAAAAGCGAATTCTTGATAATGATGGTTATGGGTGCTAAGGAGATTAATGCTCCTTAGTGTGGTTAGGGGAATCTGTGAGTCTCCTTGGCTTATGGACCAGATGGAAGCTGCAATCTCAATACTGATGCCTGTGCTTATGGGCCCCCTAAGGCTCCTGGGCATCCTCTGCACCCCCCTGGCCATAGGTGCACACCCAACTACAGCAAACTGCCATGCTCACCGATCCATGTATTGATGTTTCCTTGGAGTCAATATTGGTTTCCTTGCAATTCACACTAGTCCAAGTATTGGTACTTTTTAGGAAGTGTGTAATACTAGACAAAAACTAAGTAATGGGGTACTGAACATCCAACAGATCCAGTATTTAAGGCATAATTTACAGTCCCTATGAGCTGGTCATAGGAGTCCATTTTATATCAACCTTGGACTATTTAAAAGGATTTTTTCAGCCCTAAACTGAGTTTTTGGATAGGACATCAGTACATGATATGTCAGATTCCTACACCCAGCACAGATCAGCGGTTCTAGTAACCTTGCGGTGATGGAAGGTGCTAATGGATGGGAATCACATGCAGCACCACTCCTATTCATAGTGGGAGGTCCGGGGGAATTGCTTGAATAGTAACAGTATTGCACATACGCCACGTACACTAGCAGATGCTGGCACCCGGAGGCTGCTAGAATAACTGGTCAGTGCGCAGTGCAGGTGTTGACCCCCAACATATATCGAAAAATCAGTTTGGGGTTGGAAAAACCCTTTAACATTATTGGAGGCTAGGAAGGTGAGATTTCCTACTAATATTATAAAGTGAAAGTTTGTGTGTTTGGATGTTTTTTGGGTTTGGATGTTTGGATGTTTGTTCCTCAATCACAGCCAAACGCCTGTACGGATTTGGCTGAGATTTCGCAAATACCTAGATATTTTGCCAGAAGGAATGATAAGCCACCTCCGAGGTGCGTACTCAGCCGACAGCCCCACCGGGACTGGCGAAACGATACTCCGGCTCCGCAGTACAGCCTCTCATGGCATCCTCGCTGCTCTGTCCACGGTGCTCCCATTGGTGCACGCCAGGCTCTGGGTGGGCCTGTGGAGAAGCGGCGCGGCCCGATATGTCCAAGGCAGTGTGTGGGCGGGCCGCTTTCCGCTCCCGAGATGACACTGGGGCACATGAAAGGGCAGGAGAACGGCATGACACTGGGCCAGATGAAGGGGAGGAGAACGGTATGACACTGGGCCAGATGAAGGGGAGGAGAACAGTATGACACTGGGGCAGATGAAGGGGAGGAGAGCGGCATGACAGTGCTGCAGATGAAGGGGAGGAGAGCGGCATGACACTGGGGCAGATGAAGGGGAGGAGAGCGGCATGACAGTGCTGCAGATGAAGGGGGGGAACGGCATGACACTGGGGCAGGTGCAGGGGGGGAACGGCATCACACTGCTACAGATGAAGGGGGAGCACAGCATCACACTGGGGCAGATGAAGGGGGGGCCGTGTGGGGGCACATAAAAAAAAAAAACATGAGAATGAACGGAATCAACATAAAAGTGGGCGGCATTAATTTTCCTGCTGCGTGCACAACGCATATTTTCTCCCTCTTTCGGCTCTTCCAAAGTTGGGATGTATAGGTAGGTTCAGAGACCGTGGTGCCCAGCGAAGGCCAATGGGAGGCGGGGGTGCGCAGGGGTTCGCACGTGTGCGCAGCGCTAATCAGAAGCGCCAGCGATTGCGTACATATAAGCGGTTCAGCGCCACCGCCAACCCGCAGACGAAGTCGCGAGTACATGCTAGTTAGTTATAATATAGCACTTCTCAGTCCCTCCTTGCTGGTACTATTCATATACTCACCAATGTATCCACTTCCTCCCACTCAGTATATTGTATAATCTCCAAATTATCCCTATCCTTCTCTGTGCTCGATTATTGCTGCCCTATCCATCTTAGTTTTTTTTCTCTATGTGTATATTATCTGTACATTATATGGCAGTACTACATTTTTTATGTTCTATTAATGTTGACTTCCCATATATAATGGATCGAACCATCATGTATTGCCGTTGCTGTATATTCCTGCAATATATTAAAACTGCTCTTCCACATCTGGCTTCTTTGACTCAGTTGTAGGTGGATGGTCTCTGTAATTAGAAAAGATTTTCCTTGCAGGAGATTAAAGTCATTGGTTATGTCCTATGTACTGTACAGTTCTTGCCCGCAGAAATAAGAACTCCAGGCTTGAAGTTCTTAAGTGAGTCACACATAGTCACTGGCACAGAAACCCGCTGAGCATGAACGTCTGTGTTAATCTTTGCTTTATTCACTATTATATTCATTTTGCTATTTCTTATTTTTGAGATTGTAATGCATCATTGTATTTGAAAATCTTAGTTTTATGTTGCGGAAGTGCAGCCTTTTTGGCTTTTGAAGAGAAAACACAGCCAAGTGAATGAGACTTCATTTTATCTCATCCACAATTTGCTTGAAAAAATTGCAATATGTTAATTTTACCTGTGGAAATGTGGTGTTTTCCCATAGACCTATAGAATAAAATTAATCAGAGAAGCATTGAAAAAAACGCATTTATTTTTAGCATAATTTCTTAGCTATGTGTAATAGAGATGAGCGAACACTAAAATGTCTGAGGTTCCAAATCCGATTCGAACAGCCGCACACTGTTCAACTGTTCGAACGGATTTCAAACCCCATTATAGTCTATGGGGGGAAATGCTCGTTTCAGGGGTAGTCAACATTCGATAAAATCATACTTACCAACTCTACGAGTGACGGTCGGGCTGGATTCTGCTTGAAGTCTTCTCCCAGCGCAGGGTCCCCGCGTCTTCTTCCGGGTGGAATTCACTCTGCCTAGGCATCCGGAAACGAATATCCGGCCTAGGCAGAGCCGACTGCACATGCGCGTGTATGCGCGTTCATGTCCGCGCATGCGCAGTCGGAGTCGGAGAAGACTTCGGAAAGGTAAGAGAAGAACCAGCGTTGATGGGCAGAATGTATAGCATTCTGCCCATCAACGCTGGTTCTGCATCGAACCTTAAACTTCGAACAGCTAGCAGTGTTCGATCGAGTACGAGTATTTCGAATACCATAGTATTCGATTGAACACCTACTCAATCGAACACTACTCGCTCATCTCTAATGTGTATCCGTAGCCTAAGTGGGTTGAGCTGAAAGGAGAGGTTTAAGTTCTTCCTATATATTTCCTATTCCTTTTGTAGCCATTCTTGGATTTGGATAAAAAAACTGCAGCAAAATCTCCAGAAAAAAAAGCTACTTTTCTGCAACGTGGGGCCTCAGTCTGCTTTTGTGCTATCCTTTGTACATAGTATTAGAATAATAGGGTATTATTGAATAATAATTAAAGATGAGCAAACAGTAAAATGTTCGATGTTCGATATTCGTTTCGAGTAGCCCCTCAATATTCGACTACTCGAATCAAATATGGGGGGAAAATGCTCATTTCAGGGGTAGGCAATATTCCATCAAATTATACTTACCAAGTCCACAAGTGAGGGTTGGGCTGGATCCTCCGAGAAGTCTTCTCCGTGCAGCGTCCCCGCGGCATCTTCCGGCTCTGAATTCACTCTGCCAGGCATCGGGCCTGGGCAGAGCCGACTGCGCATGTCCACACTACAAGCGGACATGCACAGTCGGCTCTGCCCAGGCCCGATGCCTGGCAGAGTGAATGAAGAGCCAGAAGACGCCGCGGGGAAGCTGCACGGAGAAGACTTCTAAAGGTAGGAGAAGAACCAGCGTTGATTGGCCGACTGTATAGCATTCAGCCAATCAATGCTGGTTCTGCATCAAACTTTTCCATTCGAATAGCGAGTGGTACTCGATCGAGTACGAGTATTTCAAATACCGTAGTATTTGATCGAATACCTACTCGATCAAGTACTACTCGCTCATCTCTAATAATAATGTATAGGTTCATGTGTATACCTTGTTTATACTTGTTTTGGTTGCTGTGCCGTTTATGGGTTGAATCCTTGTTCCCCTCTGATACGGTTCCCTTGACACCGTTTGATGTACAACCCCGCAGTCTATATTTCCATCATGCCTTAACTTTACTGAGCCATAAGGGCAGAGTGTCATCGCACTACAAATGCTCTGCTGAATCCTATTTACAGGCATCAAGTGATACAACTCAGGGACGCAGAATTATAGTCCCCTAACACGCAGCGTTTCGGTGTATTATTATAAGTTGAAGCTACAGCTTATCTCTTATACGTCCTGTTCCTGATTTGTTAGGCAGTGTGAAGCTTCATTTCCTAGGAATACACTGGAGATTCTGCACACAGCCCACATCGATAAAAGTCAGGGGAATTCTCTTGCCATATAACTAATTGTTCCTCTGAGTTTCTTTCATAAGACAGAAGGGAGCAATTCAGCAGCACTCTCTACAAGGGTGGCATACTATGAAACTAGGGTGCAGAGCTTGGTGGGAAAGAGAGTGTTAGTTTCCAGGAGTAGATATGATAGATCACCCTGTATTCCTACAATTGCCTTTGTGTTACCACTCCCAGCAAAGGTCAGCCCTAGTTCCTTTCTTTTTTTTACAGTGCAGCCCATGCTTCTTCATCTAGCTGTCCATTGCAGCTAATATACCTGGGCCAGCCTATGAGCTTAGCCCAACCAATGCCAAGTAGCTAATGCCTACTTAAACCTCTGAATTGTATCTGAGCAACTTGTGTTTTGCATCCTGTGAAGGTTCGGTGCCTGTGATTGTGATTGATTATCCATGTACTGACCTTGGCCTGTTTCTTGACTCTGTTACTGACCCCATTCCTGTTCCTGTGTATGACCATATGACTATGCACGACTTTGCTTCTCTGCTGCCTGACCCTGATTTTCAGCTGGACCTTTTGTTTGGCCCTCTGGTGCTTTGCATTGGCATCTCTCTGGGCCTTTGGGCCAACTGCCCCCTATACTGGGCTTACTCCTAGAGGTATCGACTACTGCAGCAAAGACCAAATTCCAGTATAGGGGTTAAATGATGAAAAACAAGAACCACTTACACAACGACCTTAGGAGTAGCCCAAAGTCAAACTAGATAGGTGGCACAATTGATCTACACTTGGCTGTAGTTATAATAGTATAGAGTAAATCAACTAAATTTGGGACTTTTGGCCTACACAGCAGAGCAAGGTCTTGTCTAGTTGTCAGACTCGGATTCAAAATATGGTTCAAAATATATGGCTCTATATTGTTGGAGAGTTGGTATATATTTCAAATGGTGCTTTTCTGCCATTCCCTGCACGGCTGTATTTCACCGCCGGTCTCAGAGATTTAGGGTGAGACATATCCTAGCAATTTACCATCACAAGAAGAATAACCCTTTAATGCAAATTTGAAAATCCTCCTTCTATAAGATGTTGCTATAAGTCTGATCCTTCATGTCCTCTAATAGCTGCGTAGTCTTCTATCATTAGACCCCTCTATCAAATGAAGTTACATCTTGCTATAGTTAGGGTTACCCAATAAGGTGTAGAAGACATTTCCCATGACCCTCGGATGGTGAACAATTTTACATTTGCTGAAGGTGAACTTAAACTACCTATTGAGGGCAGTGTAAGAAGTATAGCCCAGCATGGCGACATAGGGGAGACTGAATACAGTAATGAGAAGGACCTTCAGGTCATTCCCATTACCATAGACCGCCAATGGGCAAAACGGATTCTATGGTGAAATCGTGTGAATATTTAATTATAAGATGAGCCTATAGTTAAGATGTCCGCCTTACAAAAAGATGAATAATGTCTTCCCAAATATGCTCGTTTATTATAATATTATACAAGTAAACATTTGTGAATGAAAATTAATACAATTTTCCAATATACTTTTAGTATCAATTCTTTGCGGTTTTCTAGATCTGTTTGTTGTCAGTCTTTCTATGTTTACTTCCAGTGGATAAAAATCAGTCCATGGTCATGTGATGTGCAGTCCATGGTCATGTGATGTACCGTTCATGGTCATGTGATGTATAGTCCATGGTCATGTGCTTTACCGTCCATGGTCATGTGATATACGGTCCATGGTCATGTGATGTACAGTCCATGGTCATATGATATACCGTCCATGGTCATGTGATGTACAGTCCATGGTCATATGATATACCGTCCATGGTCATGTGATGTACAGTCCATGGTCATGTGATATATCATCCATGGTCATGTGATATACGGTCCATGGTCATGTGATGTACAGTACATGGTCATATGATACCATCCATGGTCATGTGATATACCAACCATGGTCATGTGATATACGGTCCATGGTCATGTGATGAGCACACAGGTGCACAGCTCATTTCAGTCACAGCACAGTAATCAGACATCTGCTAACAAGCTGTGCACCTGTGTGCTCATCACATGACCATGGACCGTATATCACATGACCATGGACTATACATCACATGACCATGGACCATGTATCACATGACTATGGACTGTATATCACATGACCATGGACTGATTTTTATCCATTGGCAGTAAACAAAGAATGACAGCAAGCAGAGATCTAGAAAACCATGAAAAATTGATACAGAAAGTATATTGGAGAATCATACAATTTTTTTATTACAGACTATAGCATTTATTTGCTAACACTGAACAACCCCTAAGGGATTAAGCTGGAGCCATGCCTCTCAACCTCAATCTAATAGATCTCTGCAATGTTCTGCGCTGATCCCTTCCACCCCATCCGCAGAGGCCTCACGTTACACTTTAGGATCAGGCTGTTTTTCTCTGTTTCGGCCTACTAATGTATAAGCTAATTTGTTTACAGCAGGTTTTCCACCGGGGTATACATTTTTCTGCCTTCTTAATGAGCTTTATGAGATGATTGTTGAAGCATCCTCTACAGCCATCTGTTCACTTTCATTCAATGATCAGTGTATATAAATGCTTCATATCCAAGTTATAAGACAGCTCCTCTGCTTTCCATAGACCGTGTTTGGTATTGCATCTTAAGACCCCACATTGCAGAAAAGCTTCTTTTCTTGTTGTAGCTTTTGCTGCAGTTTTTTGAGAGCTTCCAATATATTTCCCATTCTTTTTGTAGATACTCTTGGCTTTGACTCAAAAAAAACAAACAAACAAAAAAAAAAAAACAGCAAAATCTGCAATAAAATAGCTGCTTTTCCACATTGTGAGGCCTCAGTCTTAAAGGGGTTGTCCACTTTCAGACCAATATTGAGAGACAAATGTTAATATTTGTATAGTAAAAAGTTGTCCAACTTTCCCGTATACTTTCTGTATATATTTTCTGTGTATCTCGCAGTTTTCTAGATCTCTGCTTTGTGTTATTCATTCTGCTTACTCACAGTGGATAAAAATCAGTCCATGGTCATGTGATATACAGTCCATGGTCATATGATATACAGTCCATGGTCATGTGATATACCGTCCATGGTCATGTGATATACCGTCCATGGTCATGTGATATACAGTCCATGGTCATGTGATATACCGTCCATGGTCATGTGATATACCGTCCATGGTCATGTGATATACAGTCCATGGTCATGTGATATACACACAGGTGCACAGGTCGTTACTAGAGATGAGCGAACAGTAAAATGTTTGAGGTTCGATATTCGTTTCGAGTAGCCCCTCAATATTCGACTACTCGAATCGAATATCGAATCCTATTATAGTCTATGGGGGGAAAATGCTCGTTTCAGGGGTTGGCAACATTCGATCAAATTATACTTACCAAGTCCACGAGTGAGGGTCGGGCTGGATCCTCCGAGAAGTCTTCTCCGTGCAACGTCCCCGCGGCGTCTTCCGGCTCTGAATTCACTCTGCCAGGCATCGGGCCTGGGCAGAGCCGACTGCGCATGCCCGCACTACAAGAAAATGGCCGCTTAAGGTCAAAGACGGAAGACGCCGCGGGGACGCTGCGCGGAGAAGACTTCTAAAGGTAGGAGAAGAACCAGCGTTGATTGGCCGACTGTATAGCATTCGGCCAATCAATGCTGGTTCTGCACCGAACTTTTCCATTCGAATAACAAGTGGTACTCGATCGAGTACGAGTATTTCGAATACCGTAGTATTCGATCGAATACTTACTCGATCGAGTACTACTCGCTCATCTCTAGTCATTACTATACAGTCCGATTACTGTGCTGTGACTGTAACAAGCTGGTGAAAATTTGTAACCGCTACATGCAAGAATTTTTTCCTCCATAGAGTAACATGTAAACCTTTGGCAAATAAAGCAGGAATTTTGCTGGATAAGAGCAGAGCGGAGTAGGAGGTCTTTGGAGGATCTGAGGTTACGTGTGGGCAGGTAGTGGGAGATGAGGTCAGAGATATATGGAGGGGACAGGTTGTGGATGGCTTTGTATGAGTTGGGTTCAGCTATAAATCCAGCTGACATACAAATCAAGTTCCCCACCTGAACTTTTCCCTGTTAATCACCCCAGGGGAACACATTGTGTACTCACAGCAGGTTGGCCATACAATCATTGGCTAACCTGCTGCAAAGTACAATAGCAATGTGATGGATGGTATTTAAAGAAATCCCATATACACACTGCTATAACAACCCCACAGTGCAAAGGGTCTTATGCTGTAGGTGTTGAACATGTAGTATCTCAATTATTGCTGCACGCAGGTTGAAAGCCAGAGCCAGCCATCCCAGAATTGCCATTGAAAAAAGACTGTTTTCTGCAGTGGACGAGTCAGCTTCCGGATGTCTGTGGTGGATATCCATGAGTGGACCCAACATGTTGGGCTTCAACTGTAATGCGCCCATATAAATCAAAGCAAAGTTGACTAAACCCTCCAATTTTGGCAAGAACGATCAAAATACTGAACTTGTATCTGGGGTGCTCACTCTAAATTCCAACCAACATGCCCAATTCTTTATTCTGATGGGACCTACATTCCTATGAGCAGACTTCCCCTCATTTCCTAATGGGTACACATTTAACCTTGGTGAAGTCAAATGTGCAGATATATGGAGAAGTCTGGAGGGGATAGAAGCAAATGAATATTATTTGTATAACAAAAAGTATATAAATGTATCAATTTATTCAATATATATAAGTCAGTTCCATTGGCACCAGCCCTAACATACATAGGATAGGCCATGTTTTTGTCTTCTTATAAATTGTAGAGAAAGTCATCCATTTGCAGTCACAGTCCACTATCCAAGTGCGCAAATAACTTTTTTTTTTTAATAATTTAGTTACAAGTGAGGAGAACATTCAAGGCCAGAACTTTCCCTGTGAAACAGCTACTTTTTAATTTAGTTGGACTCCAGGGAGGCAATAGATATTCAGAATCATGTAATTGCTGGTGTACCTTGAATAACAAATCGACTCCCTTCATTCCTTCTGAATATTCATATTAACATAATAAAGCTTTCTATATTTACATTTTCCTACAGAAAAAAAAAATGAGATGACAATTGAGCCCTCTAGCATTTCGGAAAGGTGAATGAATCATCTGCTATTTTATTTTTCCTTTTCTTTTAAAATATCATAAGTTCAGTGTGGTCCTCGCCGGCGTCCACACTCCTTATTCTCTTGAAATGAAAATTGTGGTTTAGATTTCAGGAGATGTATTTTCCACTAAACGATTTCTTCATTCTGAGAGTGTAGCATTGGAAAGTAAACATGCAATAGAAAATTAGAATGGTGTTGGATATTTATGAGATCAACTTTTATATAAGCAGAAGAAGAGTTAGAAAGGGGGAGAGAAGATGGAAGAGTAAAATACTGGTAGAAATTTCAAGATGTCCTTAGACTTTAAACTAACATTTTTGATGGTTCCCGTCTGTTTACTATCTATTAGAGATGAGCGAACAGTGTTCTATCGAACACATGTTCGATCGGATATCAGGGTGTTCGCCATGTTCGAATCGAATCGAACACCGCGTGGTAAAGTGCGCCAAAATTCGATTCCCCTCCCACCTTCCCTGGCGCCTTTTTTGCACCAATAACAGCGCAGGGGAGGTGGGACAGGAACTACGACACCGGGGGCATTGAAAAAAATTGGAAAAAGTCATTGGCTGCCGAAATCAGGTGACCTCCATTTTAGACGAATAGTGGATTTCAAATCCGGGTCATATGAGAATGTGAACTTTGTGACTATGAGACAGGGATAGCTGTACAGGCAGGGATAGCTAGGGATAACCTTTATTTAGGGGGGAATGTTATTAAAAATAACTTTTTGGGGCTCTATCGGGTGTGTAATTGTGATTTTTGTGAGATAAACTTTTTCCCATAGGGATGCATTGGCCAGCGCTGATTGGCCGAATTCCGTACTCTGGCCAATCAGTGCTGGCCAATGCATTCTATTAGCTTGATGAAGCAGAGTGTGCACAAGGGTTCAAGCGCACCCTCGGCTCTGATGTAGGAGAGCCGAGGGTGCACTTGAACCCTTGCGCACCCTCGGCTCTGATGTAGCAGAGCCGAGGCTGCACAAGGGTTCAAGCGCACCCTCGGCTCTGATGTAGGAGAGCCGAGGGTGCACTTGAACCCTTGTGCACCCTCGGCTCTGCTACATCAGAGCCGAGGGTGCGCTTGAACCCTTGTGCACACTCTGCTTCATCAAGCTAATAGAATGCATTGGCCAGCGCTGATTGGTCAATGCATTCTATTAGCCCGATGAAGTAGAGCTGAATGTGTGTGCTAAGCACACACATTCAGCTCTACTTCATCGGGCTAATAGAATGCATTGGCCAGCGCTGATTGGCCAGAGTACGGAATTCGGCCAATCAGCGCTGGCTCTGCTGGAGGAGGCGGAGTCTAAGGTCGCTCCACACCAGTCTCCATTCAGGTCCGACCTTAGACTCCGCCTCCTCCAGCAGAGCCAGCGCTGATTGGCCGAATTCCGTACTCTGGCCAATCAGCACTGGCTAATGCATTGTATTGGCATGATGAAGCAGTGCTGAATGTGTGTGCTTAGCACACACATTCAGCTCTACTTCATCGGGCTAATAGAATGCATTGGCCAATCAGCGCTGGCCAATGCATTCTATTAGCGTGAACTGAGTTTGCACAGGGGTTCTAGTGCACCCTCGGCTCTGCTACATCAGATTGCTACATCTGATGTAGCAGTGCCGAGTGTGCATCAGATGTGTAGTTGAGCAAAACTGACTCAGCACTGCTAAGTCTCTGCATTCGCATAGGAATGCATTGGCCAGCCTTCGGCCAATCAGCGCTGGCTCTGCCGGAGGAGGCGGAGTCTAAGGTCGGACCTGAATGGAGACTGGTATGGAGCGATCTTAGACTCCGCCTCCTCCAGCAGAGCCAGCGCTGATTGGTCGAGTTCCGTACTCTGACCAATCAGCACTGGCCAATGCATTTCTATGGGGAAAAGTTAGCTTGCGAAAATCGCAAACTGACAGGGATTTCCATGAAATAAAGTGACTTTTATACCCCCAGACATGCTTCCCCTGCTGTCCCAGTGTCATTCCAGGGTGTTGGCATCATTTCCTGGGGTGTCATAGTGGACTTGGTGACCCTCCAGACACGAATTTGGGTTTCCCCCTTAACGAGTTTATGTTCCCCATAGACTATAATGGGGTTCGAAACCCATTCGAACACTCGAACAGTGAGCGGCTGTTCGAATCGAATTTCGAACCTCGAACATTTTAGTGTTCGCTCATCTCTACTATCTATCTATCTATCTATCTATCTATCTATCTATCTCCTATCTATCTATCAATCATTTATTCTATCTATCTATCTCATATCTATCTATCTATCTATCTATCTATCTATCTATTTATCTCCTATCTATCTATCGAAATATATATTCATGATAGATAGATATGATGATTGATTGATTGATAGCTAGATAGATGGATAGAAGATAGATAGATAGATAGATAGATAGATAGATAGATAGATAGATAGATAGATAGGAGATAGATAGATAGATAGATAGTGTCCAAAAAAAGTGGATAGTAACGCATCTGATCTTTTTAAGATTGATGTCTATGTAAATGGATGGCAATTCGTTTGCAACCATTTGTGTCTGTTTTTGTATGTGCTAAAAAACGTAATCTGGATAGAGCCTTACTTTTCAGATACGAATGCCACATAAATACATTGTACTTGGCCCTGTATCTAAATTTTTTTGGCTAAAGTAAGGCTACATTCACATCTGCTCCAGAAACTGAGTGCTTGTTGGTGGATCGAACTATCCTCTATACTGGTGGTCTGTCAGGATTGTCCAGAGACTGTCTGACATATGTGTGTTCCCTCACATAAGCACTACACCCAACACCTCCTAACAGCTAGGTCAGAATGGTGTAGATGACTGGAGATTCATCAAAACAACTGTCCAGCTTCTCTCAGTCCAATGATGTGCCCACCAATGGCTGACGCGAATGTGCTAAGCAGGAACATGCCTAGGACACATGCACCAACCTATGGTCCTGCCTGTGGAGGGGCATTTATTCATGAAACATGGACTTATCAATCTGTAAGTGGATGTTTCTACCTATATGGAGTCCCAAATTCACATGCAATAAACATAATACACTGTCTACCAATAAGTATTTGGACACCTAGTAAAGTTCTGCGGAGGTGGAGTTATGGTCTGGGGGTGTTTCTCCTGGTATGGACCCTTGGTCCCAGTGCATGGTAAACTCAATGCCGACGCCTATTGCACTATTTTAGATAACAGTGTGCTTCCTACATTATGGCGGTTCTATGGGTCGGACCAATGTTACTTCCAGGATGACAATGCCAGCTGTCATGTAGCGAGGTCTACCATGGCTTGGCACAGTGACAATCAGGTTATCCAACTGGACTGGCCTGCCCAGAGCCCAGACTTGAAAGAGCTTATCTGTCTTCTCCAAGCTCAATGGAATAAAATACCACTAGCCATCATACAAGGACTTGTGGAAAGCCCCAGAGGGCTGAGGCTGTAATTGCGATTCATGCCGCTCAGACCACAGGTGTCCAAATACTTATTGGTAGACAGTGTAGCAAGCTAAAGATATCCCTGTCCATTGTTTCAGCTAAAGAGTCATTGTGTAGGAACCTATCTTTTTAACAAGGGGAATGGTTAACACTAGAGATGAGCAAACACTATTCGTAACAGAAGTTCCGAATAGCACGCTCCCAGGCTTTACCGGCGGCCGGTCGCTTAACCCCCCATGTGCCGGCTACGTCCTTTCATTTCTATGGGAGCGTGCTATTCGGAATGGCTGTTTCGAATAGTGTTGGCTCATCTCTAGTTAACACTCAGTTGTCAATTTTTCATATATATTCATGAGGAATAAGAAAGTAAGAGCACAACATACTACTATAAGTTACTCCAGAGTAAATACAAGTATTTACTAACACTTGATTCGCTAAATTGCATCTATGTTGTTCGGGGCCATTGGGTAACTGAAACAACAGAGAAGAACAGCTAAAATAGTGGTTACACACGGAGCCATGGACTATAATGGGGTCCATCGGGTGTCGGCCCTTTTAATTGGGTAACCTTTTTCCTTTGCCGATTTTTGGTAGGCCCTGTAGCGAAGTTTCCAATGCAGAAGTGAACATAGCCTAAAACAGACACTTTAACTACTATCCTACAAACTGTCTTCTGATTCTAGTTTTATTGCATTTCTAGTTCTTGTAACACCACAAAACCCATTGTTAAATATTAAAACACAAAGTTTGTACTTCTTGACTCCTTCTATCACATCCTGGACAAGCCTCTGATTGAGATATGCAGATTAAGCAAAATAAAAGCCGCCTACGGTACCGCCAAAGGTTAGAAAACCCTGATGGTCTCCCTTAAATATGATAAATCTCCAGTAACCTTTCATCCTACATGGCCACAGCTTGCTGCAATGGGAAACACTTGCTGCCCACTGTTCCATAATATTTACTTACGTTGCATTTTCTGTAATGTGTTGTTTCTGCAGAAAGGTCTTTGTGCAGCGGCGCTGCATACATTAATTATACACACGAGCTGCACATTCATTACACACAGCCCCGCCGCTGAACTGCTTTTATGCCTAGTTCAATAAAAGAGGCTGAACTCCGCGCGCAGGCTATATCGCGGCTCATCTTTTACTGCAGAGCGTAATTTATCTCCGGAATGATGCCCATGAATCTTAATCATATTAAATAAACCTTATGTAATAACTTATTGAAAAACACACAAAATTTACAGCTCCTGGATTGTCATCATTCCCCATGGGTTGCGGTGATTTTGGATTAATATTAAAATGTGTACATGAACATTGTTTCATAGTGCATTTAATAGACAAGGAATGGGAAGATTCCAACATACCCAGAAATCTGTCTTAAAGTTGCGCCTCTTAGTTCTTTCAATTTGTCTGGCTTAGTCAATACCGGAGATCTTTTTGTGATTATTCTGCATTGCACCATTACTCTGTTATTCCTTCTGATCAAGGTTTTTTTCCCCATGAATATATTCATATTTAATCCTTTTTATTGCATCCACCATACTATTAGGGTGGATGTCAAGTCTTTAAATATGGCCGATAGGGTAGAGCGATCATGTTCGGAAAAGATCGGATTCCGATCGGCGATCGAGAAAATTTCACGATCGCCATCGGAATTCCGAACACGATCTTTTTAGGTTGGCCAGTAGCAAAGCATTGTGGGAAAAGCTAATAATGTTAGCATTCACACTGAGTATTGTATTCTTATTGTGAAGGCTCTGCTGCGGTTCCATAGGAATGAATGGAAGCAGCCGGCACACAGCCTTAACCCTCTGCGCGCCGGCTGCGTCCATTCATTCTAATGGGAGACTAGCTAACATCTCTAGTAGCTACTTACCTGCAGAGATGGCTGGTCCGGTGCCCGGAGTTCTCGTTCTTCTTCACCTCGCTGCCCCCACCTCCCAAGTTAGTGTTAAAGAGCTAGGAAGAAGGCGGGGCTTGTGGTTTAGGAGAGTGTGGGCGGGTACAGGGCGGGGAGACGTGTTCGCTCCCTTCCCAGTGCCCACCCACACTCTCCTAACCCGCCCACACTCTCCTAACCTGGGAGGCAGGGGGCAGCGAGGCAAAGAAGAACGAGAACACCGGGCACCAGACCAGCCATCTCTGCAGGTAAGTGGACACCAGGGGGGACTAAGTAGCCAGAGGATTAAAAAATAATCCTCTGGCTACTTAGTGATTAAAAAAAATCACTATACAGCGTGGATTCTAATAATTAAAGCGTTCAATTGTTAGATTCCATGCTGTATAGTGAATAGAATTGTTTTTAAAATCTGATCTCTGATTAGTAAAAAAAATCCCATTGACTTGCATTGGGATCAGAATTGGGATCGAGATCGAGTTCGAATGAAAAATGATCGGAAATCGGATTTCAAAATCAATCCTGAAAAGTGAAGATCGGCTCAACCCTAATGGCGGACGTTCAGCTCCTGAGAGACTACCATAGGCTCTGGGTCTTTGCTGGGTCTATTGGGTCTCCGCCATAACTGCCAGGTTTATTATACAGAAGAGGCGCAATGCCAACAGGGCTGTTTTAACCATAAGGCCGACTGTGCAGCAGCAGCGGGCCCTATAGTTGCAGGGGCCCCCACAGCTGCCTCGGATTGAGCAGGACAATCTCACATTTCAGGTGCTGACATTTCAGGTGCTGATATCAACTATCAGCTCCATGCTCCATTATTCAACTTTCAGCTGATGAAGTCTGTGGCAGGGAAGCGCAATGAGCGCCGAGCCACAGACATTATTACAGCTGGAGTCTGCAGGTCTGTGGTAACAAGGTTCGGTGAGGGGGCAGTAGAAATTAAATTATGGGGGGCCCACAAAAAGTTTGCACCCTAATGCATCAAAATGACCCTGAATGGCACTACCCATGATCAGTGCCCACACTGATTGTGGACATTAAACCCTCTGACGGTCAAACCTGATCCCATGATCACCATGTTCCCGGCAGTACCTATTTGAGGAAGATCATCATCTCCTGGAATAAGATCTAAGGATGGCAATCCATTCCCATGACAGTCGGGAGCCTATCGCTCTAGGCTTGTCTTGTAAAAGCTTCTATTACAGAAGAGAAATTAATGAACACTATGGATCCAGAACACTATGGATCCACAACGCTATGGATCCAGAACACTATGGATCCAGAACACTATGGATCCAGTAAGGGCAAGAGAGAAATTGGGTATCTTTAGTTTCATTGACCCAAGTCATATTACAAGGCTCATATAAAGTACCGGATATTGACTTACACGGTATAAGAAACACTCCAAGATTATGATAGAAACTTGAAGTATAAAGCTCTTTAGCAACAACTCTCGTCAGCCAGATAGTTAGACATTTGTACTTCAGGGTTGTCCCCCTCCCCAGTAGATTTTGTTATTCCCATTTGCTGAATCATTCCCAGTGTCCTTGTATACTTGCAGTCTTTACAATGAGTCATTTCAGAAGTTGTTTCTTAGATATAAGACAAAGAGCTTTCATGTTATGTAATAAATTAAACTTCTTCTTCAATTCCATCTGCATCGCTGCATTTTACAGAACATTTCTATCACACTTACATATGGAAACTGTGACATAAATTTCCAGATCACGGTGGTGAAAATTGCCTATAGTTAGATTTTTTTTCGGATGCTAAGCTGAAACTCTTGTTGGCCGGGATCAGTCAATATATTATCTACCAATATAGAACGCCGCTATATTTCACTAACCTGCTAAAGGCAAACGCAAAACCATAACAATGATATAAATGTTTGTTGGGGTTTTTTGCACCTCCCGTAGTGATCTAACTATTATATGATACCTATTATATTATGTATGTTTCTATATTGACTTCAGTTGAAGTCTGATTCTAGAAAAAAAAAAGTGTCACTATAGGATAGGTCATGTTATCCCCAGCTCTGTCCTGGGGAGCCCCCTGGACCCAGTGTAGGTAGTGGGTGACAGAAGGATACTGTCCGTGGTGACCTCCATGCTGGGGAATAACGCCCAGTGCCGCACCTCCCATGAGGCGGCCTGAAGCGACTGCATCAGGTGGCGCTATGCCAGGGCCCTGGACTGCTTACCTAAGCCAGTCCAGGACAAGCTGTCCTGGACTGGCTTAGCGTCACCGAGCGGTGGATTGCGGAGGCCACTGGAGCAGCGCTGCTCCAGCAGCCTCCCCTCACGCTCAAGCAGAGAGCAGGTCCTCTCTGTGCCTGCTCTCTGCCTGCTAACGCCGATCGGCCACGCCCCCTTTGCTCCGCCCCAGGGGGGGAGGGGGCGGCTTTCTGTCGTCCGCCTCGGGCGGCGAAACAGGCAGGTTCACCCCTGATAACTCCCATCCCTTGTATGAGACTGTGCTAGCACTGGGCAGGCTTCATCACTGTAAGGACTGTTATCTCTGGAATAGCCTACCCCAGGAACTGGTCACAGCTGGATTAGATGCCTTTTTAGAGTAAAGTAGCATTAGTGGTTATGGAAATGAGTAGAATACCATGACTTTGTCCACCCCTTGTTGAACTTGATGTCTTTTTTCAACCATCCTAACTATGTAGCTATGTGTAACTCCTTTCCCATTCGCTACATCCTTAGCAAGTCACTTGCCACTTGTTTAACTTGCATGAACTTGTAGAAATGATTGTGAGTATGTAAACAGTACGGAGGAGAACAATGCTTAATGCAATTGTTTGTTTCCATAGAAATGACATTATTATCGCCAGCATATCTTCTGTTTACGTGGCAATATGTGAATGTATTTATGGCCACCTAGAAGATGTCAGGTGAGCCATTGCTTGTTGGTTGTCTGATCACTGGACATGTTTACCCTTAGTTCATTCGGCCAATCATCAGCTTGTGTAAATGGGTCTTATAAGGTATTGGGAGAGTATGGTCTGGGTTTTGGGACAGATATATTAAGTATCAGCCAGTTGTATGACATTGCATTGTGCCGGCTGCAGAAGTGATAAATTGAAACGGCTGATGTCTGTGTATACACGAGTTAAGTACAGTGCACATAGGGATCAATGGAGTCTCATTACAAGAACACAAGAATGGAAGTGCAGATCCTTGTAAACACACCTCCGCTCCGTGTGTTTGCTGATGATACTCATATTTGTTTATCTGCCAGGATTTGATAAGAAGCATATCGGAGCCTGTCTGATAAAGTTATAGATTCATTATTGAAAGGTTCGCTTTTCTCCGAACGCCGCCTTATCAGCCTTGAAACCTTGTGGTTCATGTTGGTCAATAAGAAGCTGATCAAATTATTGTCAAATTATAGAATGTTTTAGGTGACTTAATGGAACACAGGGCAATATAACAAGTTTTTTTTATTTTGGGCCATATGAAGAAGAATAGGGTCACATTAGTCTTCGTAACATTGCTTAGGGTGGTCTCTGCTATATAAAACTATAACGTGATCGAAAAGTTATACAAGTATATGAATGGACGGGGCAGAAATCTTTACAAGGATCTCTTTACACCCAATGGGGCATCGTCTACGTCTAGAGGGAAAAAGGTTTTACCATAATCATAGGCGAGACTTCTAAGTAAGATATGGTGATGGCTGATAACCTGTATAATCTCTAGAGGGGTCTGGACAACTTTCCTTTTCAATGTAGATTATGAGCCCCACATAGGGCTCACAATGTACATTTTTTTCCTACTAGTATTTTTTTTTTTTTATCTTATTTTTTTTTTTTTTTGGAATATAGGATGGAAATCCATGCAAACACAGGGAGAACATATAAACTCCTTGCAGATGGTTTTTTGCCCTTGGTGTGATTTGAACACCAGGACCCCAGTGCTGCAAGGCTGCAGTGCTAACCACTGAGCCACCGTGTGGCCCCTTGGGTAATTTTCTTGAAAGTAAGAAGGTTATGGAAATCAGAATTATTTTAGGATAGGATGTTGATCCAGGGACTTATTCTAATTGGACAAATTTGGTGTAGGATTTTTTTCCTCTGATGTGGCAATTGCTATTCCTCTGGATCAACCTGGTAGGATTATAAATTGCACTTACTTGACTGGGATTTTTTTCCAACCTAGAGTATAAAGCATGTTGTTCCCATAAAAAAAAAAAAAAAAATTAGAATGTTATCTATCATATTTTAATGTTTTTGTTAATCTTAGTCATTTTATTTTTTTATCTTTTGTTTCAGTTCTGTGTCTCCATCTATATTATAAGGAATCTAAATTATTAAAGTTTTCACTGCACATCGATAGGCCATTAGAGAACTTGAGCAATATATATATATATATATATATATATATATATATATATATATATATATATATATATATATATTAGTTCTCTTCACATACAGACGTCCTATTCTACCATCTCCCTTGGACGGTCATGTCCATATACTGTATGTGTGTCACGAGATCGATAGCTTTTCTCGCCAATATACAGTAGTTTTAGGATATTCTTACCAGTGTGTATGTTGGTTACCCAATGGTCAGGGCTCGTTCACATCTGCGCCCGGTCTCCGTTCTGCAGGTTTCTGTTTCCTGCATAAAACAGAGGCAGGAGACAGAAACCTGCAGGAGTCTTTCTCACCCATTCATTTGAATGGGTTTGAAAGATGTCCGGCCGCGAGCGGCTGTGACCGTTTTATGCTCTCCGCCACAAAACAGTTTTTTTTAAATTGGACATGCAGTACTCTGTGTCCGGTTTTAAAAAAAATGGTTTCGCGGCGGAGCGCATAAAACGCTCACCGCCGCTCACCGCCAAACCCAATCTGACAGCTTTCCGTCTTCTGCATGCAGAAGACGGAAAGCTGAGAACAGACTGCCGAACGTTAGTGTGAACCTAGCGTTATGGAGTGGATTGTAGCCTGTTAAGGGTTTTACTAGCATATTGTGATATTATACTGAATTCATTTATGAGAAAATATAAGTTTTTAACCATATTCAGGCCCCACGTTGCGACAAAGCAGCCTTATAACCCTGGTGGAATTGCTGCGGCAATAAACGTTGCATTTTACATTACCTGTAAGTGGATGGGATTCTGGCTAATCCCATCCACACATTGCAGAAAAAAAATCTGCAGCGGAAAAACTGCGTTTTCAAAAATGCTGGCGTTTTCTGTATGGCTGTGATAGGAGCTATGTGGGGCCGTAGCCTTTGAGGTAACCTAACACTTCTTTCTTTTTAAAAATGATGGTGGATTACAAAGAAAGGTTCTATAACACATTTTCTATAAAGCTGTAGAAAACATCTCGCCCCTCTCCTCTCCGGAACATTGACCTCGGTACAGGTCATAGGTCATGCCCACCACACTTTCCCATAGAGGTCAATAAATCAGTTTATAGCTATGGTTTGTTATGTCCTGGTGCCTGCTGTAAGGTAAATCGTTCAGCTGCCGTCGCAGCAGGTCAGGCAAGATAGCTGCCTCTATAATCATGTAAAAGAAAATGGAATAAGGCTATACAGTCAGAAAATAAAAACAGATTGGAAAAAATAGTTTTTCCATGTAGTGAATAGAACCAAGGGCAGAGATGTAACTCCTATATGACTTCCTGAGCATCATTTATGGATCTGCTAGGTAATGGCATAGTGGAGCTCTCACTACTCATCTCTCACGGTAATATAGTCACTCCAAATAGGGTTTACTTGGCATCCAAGCCCACCAGACAAGGGGGATATTTTAATGTCTGTATAAGTTTTTAATTAATAGAGATGAGCGAGTAGTATTCGATCGAGTAGGTATTTGATCGAATACTACGGTATTCTAAATACTCGTACTCAATCGAGTACCACTCGCTATTCGAATGGAAAAATTCGATGCAGAATCAGCATTGATTGGCCGAATGCTATACAGTTGGCCAATCAACGCTGGTTCTTCTCCTACCTTTAGAAGTCTTCTCCGTGCCGCGTCCCCGCGGCGCCTTCCGGCTCTGAATTCACTCTTCCAGGCATCGGGCCTGGGCAGAGCCGACTGCGCATGCCCACGCTACAAGAAAATGGCCGCTTTGACTGTAAGCGGCCATTTTCTTGTAGTGCGGGCATGCGCAGTCAGCTCTGCCCAGGCCCGATGCCTGTCAGAGTGAATTCAGGGCCAGAAAACGCCGGGGGACGCTGCACGGAGAAGACTTCTCAGAGAATCCAACCCGACCCTCACTCGTGGACTTGGTAAGTTCAATTTGATCGAATGTTGCCTACCCCTGAAACGAGCATTTTTCCCCCATAGACTATAATAGGGTTCAATATTCGATTCGAGTAGTCGAATATTGAGGGGCTACTCGAAACGAATTAATGAATTAGACCCAATCCAAGATTTTTTTTCACTGATCACAAGGCCATATTGGCATAAAAAACATGGCCATCTTTACCAGTTTGCTGTTATGTCACCACTTGATAAGATAGTATATGCAATATGGATACTTTAAGCAGGTACGCTCCTCGGGGGTGTGGCCTTTTATGAGCATTTAAATACAGGGCTAGGACAGAGCTCTTGATCTTTGCATGTAGATGAAGAGAATCCTAGACTTCCGGTATGTTTTCTAGAAGCAGACTTTGGATGATGCAGCAAGTTATGTAGTCATTTTAGCCCCCCCATCCTTAATCAGAAAAATGGCGCTGTACGATTTCCATCACGGATTATTGATGGAAACCGACTAACCCTGACAATGCAGCAGAGAGTGACCAGCGCATGTTTTATTCTGTCACAACTTAAAGCCCACTTCAGCTTGACAGCCTGACTACCTTTCAATCTTTTTTATCGCCTCAGTTAACAAGAGCTCTATTCCTAAACATCTAGCCGGAAATTCTCCTGATAGTTATTTTGTAATATTAACACGCTTCGGTGTGCACATAAACAGTTTTGTTCTTCCTGTAGTCTTTCACGTACTTTAGAGCGCTACCAATGGTAGGACATGGACGTAGAGAAGATGCGAATCTCTAACGGACAACCGCAGTAAATCAAAATCCACTCTGCAGTTTGATGGCGCTACCTGCCTCTGCCTTCTGTACACTATGGTTTATGATATCCCTCCTGTTCCCCGAGTGACCACAAATATCACATATGACAACCCACTCAGTCTCCGACATTGACATCATTAGTTGTGTGTAAATTTTGATGTAGCATGCGTCACTTTTTCGTGTGAGGTCCGTTATGTCTATAGATAAATCGGAGGTAAGTAGTCAGTGACATTTAAAGGGAGACTACCACCAACCAATTCACTTCTAAACCACTTATAGGCTGCTGTTGGGTCTGTTAATGATATATTGAACATACCAATCAAGTTCGGAACAGGTCGTGTACATCCTATATACAGGTTGTCAGCCCACACAGGTTTACTGGCTATTGTGACTCTGTCCTGTGAATAAAGCTTGAACATTGATTTTCTTGTCATCAAGTTTGCATGTTGACGCTAAAAAATAGTATGTTCACCGATACCAGTCCCTACAGCAGCATATACCGTACGTGGCTTAGAAGTGATTTTTGTGGTGACACCTTTTAAGATATTACATAATTATTATTTATATATTATTATTATTATTATTATTA
The DNA here is from genome assembly GCF_031893055.1 of Leptodactylus fuscus. Lineage (NCBI taxonomy): Eukaryota > Metazoa > Chordata > Amphibia > Anura > Leptodactylidae > Leptodactylus > Leptodactylus fuscus. The sequence continues at coordinate 344,954,991 of NC_134265.1, forward strand.
TTATTATTATTATTATCATTATTAATAATAATTTATTTATTTTTTTTGTTTTTTTTTTTGTTTTTTTAATATTTTAGTGAGCTTTTTTGCCAGCGGTAGCAGTTGCCTCATAAGTGGACATTAGAGATGAGCGATAAGTGAAATATTTGAAAATTCGAAATTCGATTCAAGTAGACCTCAATATTCAATCGACTATCGAATCCCATTATAGTCTATGGGAAAAAGAAAATGCTCGTTTCAGGGAAATCAAAATTCCACCAATTGGAGTCACCAAGTCCACAATGACACCTCAAGAAATGATGCCATCACCTCTGGAATGTAACTGGGACAGCAGGGGAAGCATGTCTGGGGGCATCTAACAAACCCAAGTCACTGTTTTACGCCACTATCATAGACTACCAACTAGACACTCCAAACTCAATATAACCTCTATAGAAAGTGGAAAAATACTTGGAAACCTTCTTTCCTCTACATTAGTATGGACAGAAAGACACATTTTAAGCTAAAGACACATTAGCATGCACCCCTTTAAATCATCTTGCCCATGACAACTACAGATGGAATAGGCAAGGGAGAAATCAAACAGCCTCCAGCCCTTAACTGTCAGTGTGTGTGTGTGTGTGTGTGTGTGTGTGTGTGTGTGTGTGTGTGTGTTGTGGTGAGACCTCCAAAAATTACTTTTCAGGCCCTTGAGGTGAGTTGAGCCTTGTACCAGCAGAGATTGAGGCCCTTAAGGTGAATTGAGTCTTGTAGTAGCAGAGATTGAGGCCCTTGAGATGAGTTGAGCCTTGTTCCAGCAGAGTATTAGCGTTTTGTCCAGGTCGGGTTGGTTGCCTCGCCGTCCACCACCTCCTCTTCCAATTCCTCACTCTACTCCTCCTCCGGCACACCGCACATAACAACAGCTTGTCCTGATGGAAATTGTGTCTTGTCATCATCACTGAGGACGGGAAATGCTGGTTGGTGGTCCACAACCACAAAATCGGCAGGAGATGCTTCAGTGTTTGGGCATCAGGACACAGAAATTCGTCTGGTAGCTCCTGGGATTCGGGTAGTGGAGTCCAAGAGTGGAAAAGGACCCAAAAAAAGCTCCTGGGAGGGGACAAGGATTGGATGAGTCTGCTGGGTAGATTGGGCATGTTGGGAGGAAGGAGGGGCAGACTCTTGGGTAGCAACAAGACTGGAGGTAGTGGCTGACTGGCTGGTGGAAATCTAGCTGGAAGCATTATCCGCTAGCCATTGTGACACCTGTTACTGGTGCTCAGGCCTGGTCAGGGTGGTACCCTGCACCCTGCTTAACGTTGCCATCAAACCAGGGATTGTGGATGAGCGCAATGCTGGCTGCCCCTCACCAGTAGGCATTAAATCTGCAGTAGCTTGACCGTGGCCTGGACCCCCAGCTGCATTTCCACACCCCCGTCCTTGTCCCTTTGCGCTAGCCTTACACATTTCTAGTACATGTATATAACTGGAGATGGGCAAGGTACCTCTGTATGTTGTATACATACAAGCTTACTGTATGGCAAATATACACTTAGCTTACAACAGTTAGAAAACAGGAGATGGGAAAGGTATATTGTGCGCACAAACCTATGTATATATACTGTATGCATACAAGCGTACTGTATAGCAAGTATACACTTAGTTCACAACAGTAGGAAAACAGGAGATGGGGAAGGTATATTGGGCGCACAAACCTATGTATGTTATATGTATACAAGTGTACTGTATAGTAAGTATACACCTAGCTTACAACAGGCATAGGACAGGAGATGGGAAAGGTATATTGAGCGCACACAACAAAGGGGGGAATAAGGTCACATAGCAGGCAAACAAAGCAGAATTTCTAAAGCAATATACAGTATATAGGAAAAGTCTTCAGTTTACATAAGTTACCAGTATAGATAGGATCCTTGAGATGGGACAACCTCTTTAATGTACAAAAAATGGTGGCATGTTGTATATGTATATCATGAAGATATTCCTTTTAGAATATGGACCCTTACAAAGACACCATATGATGTCACTTTCCATGCAGTGCACTTGCACATAGGGTTGTGCATCATTTTAGATTTGTCATTCACCCCACTATTAAGGTCAAATATTGTCAGAGTGTAAAGAGACTAGGAGAGTGTTAGGATATATACTGGAGGACCCTCAGACCCAAAATAGGAGAATTTGTTATAAGCAGTAAGCCAGTCACTTAGTCAATCATTGGTTCGGGGCTGTTTGGTAAGACTAGTGAGCATGTTTGTGTTAGTTAGTGACATTTCATCAGGTACTGTTAGATTTTGAAAATGGATTTTTTTTCTGTAGGGTTTGTTTTCCTCTCCTTACCACGTACAATATATCAGAACTTGTATTACATTATGTTCACACTTGGGACTTCATCCAGATTGCAAGATGTAAAACCTTCAAGTTCTACATCTTGTGCATGCTTAATGATGTAATTAGATTCCTGCAAGACACAGAACTGTAGCATCTCATACACTGCACTCTGAATGCACTTTCACAGCCTTGAAGACCCAGATAAGGAAACCTTCACAATTGTCTTGTTTTTGTTCGTTCTTCTGTTTTATTGCAGCCCAAACATTAAAATGGATCTATCTAATGATGGACAACTGATGCTTAGGGAATCCATTGACTATGATAAAGTCTATTCTTTTCTCCGTCACTTCACATATGTCATGCCATACCTTTTTGTCCACAACTTTAGATTGGCCCCTGCACTGGAGGCTCTGATTGAGACGTAAACTTACCCTAACTTTGGAAGATAACAGCTCCAAGAAGTGGAAGAGTAAGACTATAAATAGTTATAGAAAATGTGGTTGGTTTATCGACCTGTATTAACATGATGGAAGCTACAGATACGAAGTAATGTATTTGTAATTTGGCTCTTTACTTCATGTGATGTTGTTATAAGTATGTTCTGTATGTTCTGTTCTGCTTACTTATTCTGCTTTGTCTGCCTAGCAACAGTGAGGTAGTAATGGAGGAGGAGCTGAGCTTAGGGGGAGGAGTTGTTAGACAGGGAGCCATGATGGAGCATGGAATAAAGTGTTCTGATCTACAAGAGTAACCATCTCATAGTGGACTTATTCCAGAAGACCTGCATCCTCACTACAACACTACACTTCATATATTGATATTGATATACTGTATAGATTAATAGAACCCCCTGAGCCTATCAGAAGACCAGAGAATCCTCCAGTGGGTCTTGGTTTCTGATACCTTCTGCTCACTCTTGTGGCTCATTATTGTATCTCAGACTCTCACCATTTAGAGACCATTTTTTTGTCACTAGGGTCTATATTTTATAAATAAGGTAAGATAATCAAGATAAATAAGATAAGATAATTGGCTTTCTCGTTCTGTCCCCCCGGTGAAGAACTATCAGTGCCGGTACCGTAGCCCTTCACTGTCAGAAGGGCGTGCCTGACGGTCAGTCAGGAACGCCCTTCCTCACAGTAACGTCTATAGCGCTGAATGCCCCCCTCTCCTCCTGATAGTACTCGTCCATAGCCGAGTACTGGGGGGGAGGGCGTTCCTCACCACTCAGCGTCATCGCTGGGTGGTAAGCAACGCCCCTTCTCAAAGTATAGCGCAATAGCGCTACTGTAAGGAAGAGCGTTCCTGACCGAGTGTCAAAAACGCCCTTCTGACACTGAAGAGCTACGGTACCGGCACCGATAGCTCTTCACTGGGGGCACAGAACGGGAAAGCCGACAGTACACTGAATTCAGCGCATAGATGACTTTCTAGCGGTGTATTACACCGCATGTGCCCCAGGAGGTGAAAGGTCCTCTTTAATGATCTTTCAGGTCTCACTATGGAGTGATCTCCGCTTAGCTTGGTGTTGGTTGCACAGCCTAAATACAGTGCGGAGGAAAGATATCTGATAGTTTCTTCTCACACTTAGTACTTGCCAGCACAGTCAGTGACCAACTGCTTCACCCTAACACGGTCTCATACATGGGATGGGAGTTATTCCCCAGCATGGGGCCGTTATAAAGTATCCTACAAGTCTTCTTATCCATTTATCCTATGAAGGGCTTGTTCTTTCACTTTGGAACCAGAGCCTGCCCCAAGCCAGGCTACCTCCTGCCATACACTGGGGACTTTATAAGTTCAACCCGATCCCAGTTCACACTAGCGTTTCAGTCTCCATTCGGGCATTCTGTCCCCCATACTGCTTGTAAAATATGGAGAAAAAACCTGCTTGCAGAAACCAAGTGAACACCCAGTGGACCATATTATAGTCTATGGGGTCTGCGGGTTTCCGTCAGTAACCACTTTTTAAGCGGATTGGTTTACCATTTTTCCAATGCTAGTGTGTACCTAGCATAAGGCTGCAAGTGTGTGGAGGATTACCCGGGAATAATAGCTATGCTGTACACTCACTTCTGCTTGGATTATCGGTAACAAGGCAGGTACTTGAACCTGTTTTAGTGGAAACATTGTAGCTGATTAACTGAAGTGTTCCATTTACTATATGACCTTATGGCTACATTTGCACAAAAGAAGATCAAGTAGGAATTAGTTTTTTTGGAAGAACCCATACTTTATTTAACCTATTAAGGTTTTATTGATTATACTGTACAATATATGTGCAATGATAACATATAAAGTTATGATGAAATTTAAGGAGATCTGCAAATTTTCTGTGTAGATATAAGGTTCTTTCTCAGGTTCATCTCTTTTGGTGACCTTGAGGAACCCCAGTCTGGCAATGACTGACAACCATGATTCTGGGTAGAGCAAATAACGTAGAAGCTACATGGTAGTCACGTTCCAATAGAAATCCTTCATTAATTACATGTTATTGAAGAACCTCTCATGGGAAGCGACAATCTGAATACTGCCCTCAGGGACTGTACTGATAAGTATATTAGAAGTCTCTCTGTAGAGCCAGCAGGGGCAGGTGAAGTCATCCCAACTACTGGATCACCCGAGAGATTAAATGGCTACTAACTTTTCACTAAACTACATAGCACAAGAAAATATAAGAAACTCCATCATACTGTATGGAAGTCTAGTCTAATCCTCCTTTTCCTTCTTCTAAACTGACATTGACTCTGAAATATCTTCTGAACCTGACTTGATGGACTAAAACCAGGTTACATAGAAGCCTATGGAATTGGTGGGGTAGTGAACAGTGGCCGACTACGTTGACTATAACTCATACCAGAAAAGTGGAGTAAGTTGTACCTGAAATTGACGCCTCTGAATGTGTTTAATTTTGGTTCAGGTGCAGGAAACCTCCTGCACCGCGGCTGAATTATTAAGAGGCGGTGCTTCTAAATTATTCTGATGCTTATAAGTTTTAGGCTAAGGCCCCACATAGTGGTCACAGCCAAAAAGAGCTGCGGGAAAAACCGCGACAGAAACACATGGTTTTTCCCACAGTGCTCTTCACAGAAAATCTGCAGAGTTTTCCTTTGCAGACAATCTGCTTCCATTTTACCTATAGGGAAACTGCAACATTTTTGTAGGTGTAAACAGGGGTGAACCTAGCCTTTTTGCCGCCTGAGGCGAACGAGAGAAAGCCGCCCCCCCAATCCCAACCCCCCCACCACCAGCCGCCTCCCCCCCAATCCCCGACCCCCCCCCCCACTGCAAAAAGGCTAGGTTCACCCCTGAATACACAGCATGAAGTCCAAAAATTGTTTCAATTTTTGGACCCCATGCTGTGTAGTGATTAACCCCCCCACCGGTGTCCACCTACCTGCAGCTTCCTGTTCTTCTTGGTCCGGTCCTCTGTCCGGTCTTCAGAGCGCCCCCCCCCCCCCCATGCGTAGGATGCAGGCACACATCGGGCCACGTCACCCGGCATGTGGGGAGGAGGGGGCGGTGTTAGCAGGGAGAGAGCAGGCAGGGAGAGGACCTGCTCTCTGCTAAGGGTGAGGGGCGGCCGCTGGAGCAGCGCTGCTAATAGGTAAGTTAAACAGCGCTGCGTCCACAGGGCCTCCCCAATCCACCGCTCGCTTCCCGTGCTGGGCTGCTGAGATGGTGACGCTAAGCCAGTCCACGACAGCTTGTTCTGGACTGGCTTAGGTCAGTAAAAATGTCGCCTCCCCACCCCACCCCCCACCCCCCCCTGGGCCCCGGCATAGCGCCTCATGAGAGGCTAATGTGTTACTGATGTGCTCCGAGTTTTTACTGGATCTTTACACATAGCATCAGTATCTAGTTCAATACCAATTGAAGAACTTGATGGGGAGGGAAACCGTATAAGTCAGGAGAGAACATAATATTAGTGTCGTAGAAGAAGTAGATAAAATAGATACAAAAACAGAAAGAAACACATATTGATTGTTTTGTTGTTGTTGAATATGGTTGTAGGAGCATCAGATAGAACTTTGGTATACGTTATATACCTTACTGAAGTAAGAGGCTTTACATTACTTATTTATACAACATGCTGAAGATTTTTAATGATAAATTCTGTATGGAGCAGATATCTCCTTAAAGGGATTATTCACTTACTATGGGGGTCCCAAAAGATAAGCAAATTACAGAGAAGAACCTTTCAGGAGAATACAGTGTTACATGGGGTAGTACAATGTAGCTCTAGAATGCATGTATTTTACCATGCTACAATGTATCCCAATCCTGAATTTCAAGTGTACCTACAATGAGCACGGTGGCTCAGTGGTTAGCACTGCATCCTTGCAGCGCTGGACTCCTGGGTTTGAATCCTGCCAAGGATGACATCTGCGAGGAGTTTGTGTGGGTTTCCTCCCACACGCCAAAGACATACTGATAGGGACTGTAGATTGTGAGCCCTATATGGGACGGTGACGGTCAATGTCTGTAAAGCGCTGCGGAATATGATGGCGCTATACAAGTATGCATAATGAATAGTACAGGTGAATATAAGAAACTTTATAATATATCTTATCAAAGAAATTTCTTGCCTTGCCTTATCAGGTTGAGTTCCTTTCTCCATAAGAAGAGTAGATTGGGGAGGAGGAAGTTGTTGGAAAAAACCACAAATGCTTCTGTGCTATGCTGTTGTTCAGGGATCTTTCCGTCCACTACTATCTTTTAGGACTGTACAGAATGAGGCACTAAATCAACTAACAGCCTCCTCCTCCCCTCCCCTCTCCATAGACTTCTATGTGTGACTGAGAGATGGATAAAGAAGAGGAAAGCAGCCTAATAAATGGAGAAGAAAACAGATTTCTCTAATAAGATATATTACAAAGTTTTGCATATTCACGTGTGCTGTTCATGTATGAAAAGTTGTGTTGGAATTGGACGTTTGCTTTAAGGATCACAGTATAAACTATATGGAATTATATGTTTAACAGACCAAAAAAGTAAAATCTATAATCTATAGAGATGAGCGAACAGTGTTCTATCGAACACATGTTCGATCGGATATCAGGGTGTTCGCCATGTTCGAATCGAATCGAACACCACGTGGTAAAGTGCGCCAAAATTCGATTCCCCTCCCACCTTCCCTGGCGCCTTTTTTGCACCAATAACAGCGCAGGGGAGGTGGGACAGGAACTACGACACTGGGGGCATTGAAAAAAATTGGAAAAAGTCATTGGCTGCCGAAATCAGGTGACCTCCATTTTAGACGAATAGTGGATTTCAAATCCGGGTCATATGAGAATGTGAACTTTGTGACTATGAGACAGGGATAGCTGTACAGGCAGGGATAGCTAGGGATAACCTTTATTTAGGGGGGAATGTTATTAAAAATAACTTTTTGGGGCTCTATCGGGTGTGTAATTGTGATTTTTGTGAGATAAACTTTTTCCCATAGGGATGCATTGGCCAGCGCTGATTGGCCGAATTCCGTACTCTGGCCAATCAGTGCTGGCCAATGCATTCTATTAGCTTGATGAAGCAGAGTGTGCACAAGGGTTCAAGCGCACCCTCGGCTCTGATGTAGCAGAGCCGAGGCTGCACAAGGGTTCAAGCGCACCCTCGGCTCTGATGTAGGAGAGCCGAGGGTGCACTTGAACCCTTGTGCACCCTCAGCTCTGCTACATCAGAGCCGAGGGTGCGCTTGAACCCTTGTGCACACTCTGCTTCATCAAGCTAATAGAATGCATTGGCCAGCGCTGATTGGCCAGAGTACGGAACTCGACCAATCAGCGCTGGCTCTGCTGGAGGAGGCGGAGTCTAAGATCGCTCCACACCAGTCTCCATTCAGGTCCGACCTTAGACTCCGCCTCCTCCGGCAGAGCCAGCGCTGATTGGCCGAAGGCTGGCCAATGCATTCCTATGCGAATGCAGAGACTTAGCAGTGCTGAGTCAGTTTTGCTCAACTACACATCTGATGCACACTCGGCACTGCTACATCAGATGTAGCAATCTGATGTAGCAGAGCCGAGGGTGCACTAGAACCCCTGTGCAAACTCAGTTCACGCTAATAGAATGCATTGGCCAGCGCTGATTGGCCAATGCATTCTATTAGCCCGATGAAGTAGAGCTGAATGTGTGTGCTAAGCACACACATTCAGCACTGCTTCATCACGCCAATACAATGCATTAGCCAGTGCTGATTGGCCAGAGTACGGAATTCGGCCAATCAGCGCTGGCTCTGCTGGAGGAGGCGGAGTCTAAGGTCGGACCTGAATGGAGACTGGTGTGGAGCGATCTTAGACTCCGCCTCCTCCAGCAGAGCCAGCGCTGATTGGTCGAGTTCCGTACTCTGGCCAATCAGCGCTGGCCAATGCATTCTATTAGCCCGATGAAGTAGAGCTGAATGTGTGTGCTTAGCACACACATTCAGCTCTACTTCATCAGGCTAATAGAATACATTGGCCAATCAGCGCTGGCCAATGCATTCTATTAGCTTGATGAAGCAGAGTGTGCACAAGGGTTCAAGCGCACCCTCGGCTCTGATGTAGCAGAGCCGAGGCTGCACAAGGGTTCAAGTGCACCCTCGGCTCTCCTACATCAGAGCCGAGGGTGCGCTTGAACCCTTGTGCAGCCTCGGCTCTGCTACATCAGAGCCGAGGGTGCGCTTGAACCCTTGTGCACACTCTGCTTCATCAAGCTAATAGAATGCATTGGCCAGCACTGATTGGCCAGAGTACGGAATTCAGCCAATCAGCGCTGGCCAATGCATTCTATTAGCTTGATGAAGCAGAGTGTGCACAAGGGTTCAAGCGCACCCTCGGCTCTGATGTAGCAGAGCCGAGGCTGCACAAGGGTTCAAGTGCACCCTCGGCTCTCCTACATCAGAGCCGAGGGTGCGCTTGAACCCTTGTGCAGCCTCGGCTCTGCTACATCAGAGCCGAGGGTGCGCTTGAACCCTTGTGCACACTCTGCTTCATCAAGCTAATAGAATGCATTGGCCAGCACTGATTGGCCAGAGTACGGAATTCGGCCAATCAGCGCTGGCCAATGCATTCTATTAGCCCGATGAAGTAGAGCTGAATGTGTGTGCTAAGCACACACATTCAGCACTGCTTCATCACGCCAATACAATGCATTAGCCAGTGCTGATTGGCCAGAGTACGGAATTCGGCCAATCAGCGCTGGCTCTGCTGGAGGAGGCGGAGTCTAAGATCGCTCCACACCAGTCTCCATTCAGGTCCGACCTTAGACTCCGCCTCCTCCAGCAGAGCCAGCGCTGATTGGCCGAATTCCGTACTCTGGCCAATCAGCACTGGCTAATGCATTGTATTGGCTTGATGAAGCAGTGCTGAATGTGTGTGCTTAGCACACACATTCAGCTCTACTTCATCGGGCTAATAGAATGCATTGGCCAATCAGCGCTGGCCAATGCATTCTATTAGCGTGAACTGAGTTTGCACAGGGGTTCTCGTGCACCCTCGGCTCTGCTACATCAGATTGCTACATCTGATGTAGCAGTGCCGAGTGTGCATCAGATGTGTAGTTGAGCAAAACTGACTCAGCACTGCTAAGTCTGCATTCGCATAGGAATGCATTGGCCAGCCTTCGGCCAATCAGCGCTGGCTCTGCCGGAGGAGGCGGAGTCTAAGGTCGGACCTGAATGGAGACTGGTGTGGAGCTATCTTAGACTCCGCCTCCTCCAGCAGAGCCAGCGCTGATTGGTCGAGTTCCGTACTCTGGCCAATCAGCACTGGCCAATGCATTTCTATGGGGAAAAGTTAGCTTGCGAAAATCGCAAACTGACAGGGATTTCCATGAAATAAAGTGACTTTTATGCCCCCAGACATGCTTCCCCTGCTGTCCCAGTGTCATTCCAGGGTGTTGGTATCATTTCCTGGGGTGTCATAGTGGACTTGGTGACCCTCCAGACACGAATTTGGGTTTCCCCCTTAACGAGTTTATGTTCCCCATAGACTATAATGGGGTTCGAAACCCACTCGAACAGTGAGCGGCTGTTCGAATCGAATTTCGAACCTCGAACATTTTAGTGTTCGCTCATCTCTAATAATCTACTGTATATTTTTATCTGCACTATCTATCAGTATATGCGAGCAATTAGCGCAATCATAAATATAGATATACTTATGCAAATATGAGAGCTCGTTTATCCAGGCTCAAAATATTTCAATAACTAGAACATAACAAAAACACATCCAAAAATAGGACATATAGAGCTCTCTATTAAATAACATTGGGTTCATAGTATCACTTTTCTTTCATATGGATAGAATATCAAAATAGTGTTTTTTCTTTTTTTCTTTTTTTTTTTGTGCAAATTTTATAGGGATTATATATACATAACATTGTGCAGAAATGGGAAACATTGACATTACTATGGTCCAAATGGAGCATATATTGTATTCTCACACACATGTATGCACTAGAACCAAATACATTAGAAAGAAGTTATATAGAAAGAAAGGTATTCAGGTACTTGCCTAATAAAGGCAACCTTAGTCCAAGTTCTATGAAGGTATATAGAGATAAATAGGAAAGAGTGTGAAATGGAGGAAATGGAGAGTGACCCTTACAGTTCCGAAGTCATGCCAAGTGATAAACTGGCACACATGGCTGACTTCATGTTGGGTTACTTTTCAAGAGACAAAGGCATAGTTCACATCATGGAGAGCAAACAATACTGGATTTTTGCAATCCTCGACCCCCAATATAAGTAAAAAATCTGGTCCTTTGTTCTGGTAGGGGAGAGGAAAAAAACAAAAAACAAAAATTGATTGGCACAAGCAACTGGTGCAGAATATAATGGAAATGTTTCCATAAACCCTCGCCGGCGGCAGAGATGAGATTTCCCCCATGAGGCTAACAACTGCCATCCGGTTCACAACCACCAGGGGAACACTCCAAGGTCTGGTACACGTTAATGCCCCCCACCACCCTGCCCAAACTACTGCCACTGAGGGGCCTAGTGTCATCAGGAGGGAAAAGTATAGGCGCATGTTGCATGAGTACCTGACCAACCACAGCCCTGTCCTCTCCAATCCCTCTGCGCCTTACACGTATTGGGTGTAGAAGTTGGACCTGTGGCCCTTGGGGTGAGCGTACATAGCCTGACAATTGCTGTGTATCCCACTTTGGCGTTTGGGGGTACACACCGTGCAAAGCTGGGTTGGGCGTATATAGCCTGACAATTGATGTGTATCCCAGTTAGGTTTTGTGGGTACACACCGTGGAAAGCTGGGTTGAGCCTACATAGACTGACAATTTCAGTGTATCCCACTTAGTTTTGGTGGGGTACACACCAGTGAAACCTGGATTATGCGTATATAGGGTATATAGGCTGACAATTTCATTGTATCCCACTTAGTTTATTCCACACCATGGAAAGCTGGGTTGAGTGGTTATAGCCTGGCTTAATTGCTGTGTATCCCACTTTGGCGTTTGTGGGTACACAAAGCTGGATTGAGCGTCTCCCTTTAGTGTAGCTCTTACAAGAGCTGTTGTTGTTCTTCTTTGCTATTCCTGCCTAGCAGAATCTAAAACCTATCTAGCCCTCAGCAGAGGTCTGTCTCTAACTAAGTGCAAGCACAGAATGAATCGGAGATGACGTCGCCTGTTCTTATGAATCAGAGGTCACATGTCCTCAGCAGCCAATAGTTTTTTTCACTGCCTCCATTGTCGTCGTTCCTGTCCCACCTCCCCTGCGCTGTTATTGGTGCAACAAAGAGCGCCAGGGAAGGTGGGAGGGGATACGAACTGTAAGTGCATTTGCAACACAGTGTTCGTATCGAATCGAACATGGCGAACTACGTGATGACCAATCGGACATCTACTCAATAGAACGCTGTTGGCTCATCTCTGATGATGAGTAAAGTGGGACCATCAGCTAATCACTCCCGCAGCTACATTGTCTCTAACAGGGAAACCCCTTTAATCCTTTTAGAGAAAATCCATTTGTTTTTATACGTTAAACTCCTGACATGAATAATCTGCTGTGTAACTATAATCTTAGAAGCACAATAACAAGGATGGGTGATTTATTGCTGACACAAAATTGTTGTGTGATAAATTCTAGATTAATAGATGAAATCAGTTTTCTGCCATGACACCAGAATACTCTGTGTCTTTTTGGATAAGAACTCATTTAACCCCGCAGTGCCAGTGCTGTTTGAGTCTTTATGTTACACTTCATTTTTACATCTATTCAGTTTTTGTTTTTTCCTTTTATCACTAGTACTGTATATACAGTAGTGCTGTATATGGTTTTGTTTATAAGGGCCACATTGAATTTTTGGTTCTCTGTACATACATATGAATGATTGTGTTATGGAGACACGGACAGAGAAAAATAAAATTTTTCTCAATTATATAAGTTTTCTTTTTAAGGAGAATAATTCACATTAAATAACCTGTTCATCTGCTAAATTAGGTTTTTATTGTCATGTGAATACTTAATAATCCTGCACTTAATACCCTGGAGTCAACAAAAAGAAACACAGCACGCCACTGCTGTTTTGATGCTTGGAAAGGAACTTGTTCCATTCACAATAAAAGTAGGAGATGTTGGCACACAAAATTGATTTGAAATGTTGAGATATTGGGGGGGTTTGAGGGAATTGCTAGTAGAGCAATTCCACATTGCTGCTGCTGAAAACAGGGCTGAAGGGAAAGAGACAGTGAGTCCTAAACTAAACCCAGCCCTTGTCCCTACCAACTAGACTAAATGTCCTAATGACAGGGAAAACTGGGCAACAGTCCCTTCTCTGAGTAAGTGTAAACACTAAGCATGGACAAGAGAACACAACATAGAAGAGGATTCAGCAAGCCAGAGAGACAAAGCAGTACCAAATCATAATCCAAAAGAATGGTGACAAGAAAAGTCAACGGTCAGAAGTCAGTAAGTACTATTCAGTAATAGCAAGTAGAAAGCTTAGCAAGGACAAAGTCGCAATAGCCAGCAAACCTGTGTGAGCTGATGACCTGTTTGTAGGAAGTCCAGGACCTGCCCAAGACTTGATTTGCAGATAGGCTGTCAATCACGCAGGTAAAGCTAAGATTAACTATTTGAGGAGCAGAGGGAAACCAAGAAGAGAAGGAGATGGTTGTGGTGGAAAATCAATTACAGAAATGAGGAATAAGGCAGTGAACTAAAAGCAAGGAATCATAACTGTACACACCTCCTGTGCTACAGCGTGCAATCGGAGGGTGATGCAGAGACCTGTCCAGGTGGAGATGTTACAGGGGAGTTTATAATCTTTCTCAGATGTGTGTAAATATACTGAATGTTTTGAGCACAATGCCTTCTTGCGTCAAAGATGTTCCACATTGTTACTTTTGCCAGTCTTTATGAAAGTGGGTAGGACAGAGACCAGGGTGGGCCGGGGTGGAGATGCCTAGACACAACAAATTTACTGTAGCTCAAGCTAGAAAATTTGTGTGAGTTATATCTGATATCTAGTAGATTTCAATTTTGGTGCTGGGGAGTTGAGGGCCTCTTAATTCAGATGAGTCACATGCCAGCCAAGGACTTTGTTACGATTGATATAAGGAACCCCACTCGCAATAAATTCCATTAAAATCTTTCAGACAGATTGGAACCTTCTTCTGACTGTTGAGGAGAAGAGACCATGGGGCAGATAAACTAATAAATATGCACCAGAATTGTGGCATAATTTGCAACAAAAAAACTGGCATAATTACTAGACTACCTGCACTGTCTAAGTCTGTTTTAGTTTATCTATTGGAATCTTCTATTTATACCCAGGCTGACTACGCAGGGGTGTACTAGTCTTGCATCAATGGGAAACATGGTGACTAGGGTTGAGCTGATCCTGACTTTTCAGGATAGATTTTAAAATCCGATTTCCGATCATTTTTCATTCGAACCCGATCTCGATCCCAATTCTGATCCCAATGCAAGTCAATGGGATTTTTATATTAATCGGAGATCGGATTTTAAAAGCAATCCTATTCACTATACAGCATGGAATCTAACAATTGAACGCTTTAATTGTTAGAATCCACACTGTGTAGTGAATCACTAAGTAGCCAGAGGATTTTTTTTAATCCTCTGGCTACTTAGTCCCCCCTGGTGTCCACTTACCTGCAGAGATGGCTGCTCCAGTGCCCGGTGTTCTTCTTCACCTCGCTGCCGCTCCACGCTGCTCTTCTCGCCTCACTGCCTTCTGCCTCCCAGATTAGGAGAGTGGGGCGGGTTAGGAGAGTGTGGGCGGGTACTGGGAGGTGAGACGTCACATCTCCCCGCCCTGTACCCACTCACACTCGCCTAAGCCACAAGCCCTGCCTTCCTAGTTCTTTAAATACTAACCTGGGAAGCGGCAACAGCGAGGCGAGAAGAGCAGCGTGGAGCGGCAGCGAGGCGAAGGAGAAGACCGGGCACCGGATCAGCCATCTCTGCAGGTAAGTAGCTGCTAGAGATATTAGTTTAGTCTCCCATTAGAATGAATGGAGGCAGCTGGAGCACAGGGGGTTAAGGCTGTGTGCCGGCTTCTTCCATTCATTCCTATGGAACCGCAGCGGAGCATTCACACTGAGTATATGCTCCGCTCATTCTGAGTGGAGTGTATACTCAGTGTGAAGGCTAAGCAAGGCATTGTGGGAAATAGTACCAATTTCGATCCCACCTAAAAAGACCGTGTTCGGAATTCCGATCGCAATCATGAAATTTTCTCAATCTCCGATCGGAATCCGATTTTTTCCGAACACGATCGCTCAACCCTAATGGTGACTTTATCGAAAGGGGAAGCTTTGCTCACCCTGGTCAAGAAACTCAAAGGTTCTGCCAGTCCCGACCATTAGAGCAGCAGCCAGGCCATCACTAGAAAGTCTGGCACCCAATGCAGGGCAGTATGGGACATGAGTATAGATTTTATTCTACAGCACTGTAGAATAAGGCCCCTTAATGACCGACATAAAAAGACGTTTTAAGGGGTTAAACGGTGAGCGAAGTAAATAAGGGATTATGACGCATCACATTGTAAGCTGTTGTTGAATTGACACGACCTCAGTAATTCATTTACCTTTATTTACCTTGACTCGTCATTATAGCGCTGTCGAGAGAAGCAAATTAAGCCGCTCGCTGTGGTATAAAGTCCCTGTCTAGGCAATGCGCCAGTCATGCTGTGAGGCACAGTTCCTAACAATAAAAAGTAACAGCTTCACAAAGCTCGCTTTCTAAACCTACTTGGAACATTTCCATTTCGAAATGACTTCCAGCTGTTCATTTAGATCATGAACTGTTTGTCAATGTCGACAATTAGTAGGCTAAAGATTTCATTGACCATTCCGCCAGGATCAATGTCACTAGCCGCTGTTAGTTATTTACCACCTTGTATTCTGGAGTGTGGATTCCTAATAATTCCTTTCAAGCTACCTTGCTGAGACTTCTGGAAAACATGACACGTCGATAAATCCCTTTGACAAGAATGATATGTGAAAATCAATATTAGTTCATCAGGAATTCCCATGAAATCAGACGGGCTGAAGGTGCCGGGTAACTCAAGCCATGGACTTTGTCCTTAAAAGTATCAAGAAGATGTCTTAAGATGCTGTGTAAGCAATTTCCTCATCTGCTTGGTTTAATGAAAAACGCAACTTCTAGACTTTTACTGGATAAAGATGATCTATAGGATAAATGGCTATGACATCTGGAGACTTGGAGATGAATAGTATGAGTGTATGTGGTCTAAGCTATGGGAATAAAAGATCTCATGTGCATTATTCATCGATAGTAAAAGTAATATGAAGGATATCCATTGAATGAGTGTAAGAATATGTCCACCTCCCAAAAAGAAATCTCTTAGGGCTAGTTCACACGTGAACTGCCCGCGCGGGTTTTGACACAGAGAGAGACGCGGCGAGCCGCGTCTCTCTCTTGTCAAAACCCACCCGCCGCGACCATCGCTGTCGCGGCTTAACCCTCTGCTGTCGGCTCAAATGAATGAGCCGACATAGGAGGGAGCTGCCGGGGGCGGAAGCCGCGCGGCTGAGCCTGCGCGGCTTCCGCCTGAAGAAAGGACATGTCCTTTCTTTTCTCCGCTAGCAGCAGCTCGCCGCTAGCGGAGAACAGAAGCCCGGCGGTCTCCATAGACCACCATTATAAGGGGAGGTTTTGGACGCGAAATCCGCTGTCAAAAACCTCCCCTTATACTCACTTGTGAACTAGCCCTTACACTAAAATTAGTAGAGGAATAGGGCAGGACGGCGCTCACAGGTCCAATAGATTTTATTAATAAGAAGAATTTACACTAAAATTACACCAGAATTTGGGTTTCCATTCTTCGGGTCTGCTTGGTGACTCAAAAAAACGGAAACCCAATCTGCTTAAAAAGAAGTTACCCGCATAAACTATAATGGGGTCCGTTGGGTTTCCGCTAGGGTTGAGCAATCTTTTAATGTGGGATCGAGATCGGTGATCTTTTTCCACAATGCTTTGCTTAGCCTTCACACTGAGTATACGCTGTATACTCAGTGTGAAGGCTCTGCTGCAGTTCCATAGGAATGAATGGAAGCAGCCGGCACACAGCCTTAACCCCCTGTGCGCCGGCTGCCTCCATTCATTCGAATGGGAGGCTAAACTAAACATCTCTAGCAGCTACTTACCTCTAGAGATGGCTGCTCCGGTGCCCTCCTTCTTCTTGCCTCGCTGCCCCGCCTCCCAGGTAGTGTTTAAAGCGCTAGGTAGCACTAGGTGGCTTAGGAGAGTGTGGGCGGGTACAGGGCGGGGAGATGTGACGTCTCCCCTTCCAGTACCCGCCCACACTCTCCTAACCTGGCAGGGAGGGGGCAGCGAAGGGAGAAGAGCAGTGTGGAGCGGCAGCGAGGCAAAGAAGAAGGAAGGCACCGGGCACCGGACCAGCCATCTCTGCAGGTAAGTGGACACCAGGGAGGGACTAAGTAGCCAGAGGAGTAAAAAAAAATCCTCTGGCTAGTTTAGTGATTCACTACACAGCGTGGATTCTAACAATTAAAGTGTTCAATTGTTAGATTCCATGCTGTATAGTGAATAGGATTGTTTTTAAAATCTAATCTCCGATTAATAAAAAAAATCCCATTGACTTGCATTGGGATCAGAATTGGGATCGAGATCGGGTTCGAATGAAAAATGATCAGAAATCGGATTTTAAAATCTATCCTGAAAAGTCAAGATCGGCTCAACCCCAGTTTCTGCCCGGTTTCTATCCATTTTTCAAGTAGATTTGGGGACCGAAAGCCCAAAAGGAAATGTGAACCTAGTCTTATATCAGTTTGCTTGAGTGACCATTGCACTATTTAGTGTCATGAATGGAATTGGATTTTGACAACTTATCAAAATTAACTTTTTGATTTTTGCAAATACGGGCTAAAGTCTGCCAATGGAAAATTAGGAACACTACATGTACTGGAGCTTCGAAACTGACAGACTCCCTGAAGTAAAGAGCAACATTTTACCCTGAGGAGCTGCAGAATTAAAAGAAACAAGTTTTAAAAATAAGCCGGGAATGAAGTTATCTGGTTGACCCATTGGCTTCCTCCTGCGCATCTTAACTTGACTCTCCCAGGTCTCTCCCAGTTTAGAGTAGAACGTGGCTGCAACAAGGCACCCTTCCTGAATCTCTTGTTACCCATGGTTCGAGCATCATGAAGCTCAGTCCAGTGGTCCCTCTAGTTAAAATGGCCTCAAGATACAATATTTAGAAACTACAAAAGGTCTCTTCTGGACCATTGTATCTTGAACCCAAAACACAATGCTTGACTCAAGTTTCCAAGAAATCAGCATGGACATTCCTTGGTAAACCCCTCCATTGGTGAAGTCCATGCACTGACTTGCAGACTACTAGCGCCTCTCTATAGTATATTCTGTAATGGTCTTTACTTGGGCTAGGATGGGCTTCTTCTTTGGACATCAGGAAAGGATCTCCATGTTATTTTTTGGATGCACAGTGAATATGTTTCAAGACCCTGAAAAAAACTCATTACAAAAGTGACTTACAGTTTTTCTTTAAACTTTTATGTGTAAGGATTTGCTGTATCTATATTATGTACCTTTTGATTTTTCTTTAATTTTCTTTTTTTTCACATTTTGGTTTCAACTTGTGCCTCATGGGGGTTTTTGCCTTCCCCTGGATCAACACTGTAGGGATTGTAGGGTTATAGGTTGGACTTGATGGACTGATGTCTTTATCCAACCTCATCAACTATGTAACTATATGTATGTAACTTACAATGGTTATCCCAGAACCAAGTAATATTGTATAGTAACTTGAGGGCAAGTCAAGTGTACAGGTTGCCTTTAATTCATAACAGAGAAGGAGACACTGAGTTTAAGAATGTATGACTTTATTTTATTTAGTATTTCATGTTTGCAAGTCTCCGAGTCTCTCCTTGCAGGTTGTTAGGCGTTCCATGCACACGCGACTCACAGGCTTTGTCCATTAATGCTAGCCACGTGTATTCAGCTCTCCACAAATGAAATTATTAGATTAAAGAAAATCATTGTCTCCTCTTGTGTTATACAACATAAATATATAGATAGATCATAAAAGAAATATATCAGTAAAGTAAAGACATTGTGAGTGCTATCCCCAAAGCAGACCACGGCTTTCCAATATTAAAATACAAAATATAGGCAAAAATTTGTGGAAAATGTAGAAAAAATGGTGTCTTTATTCACCCAAACAGCAACATTTTAGTTCAACAATGGAGCTTGAGATAAGTCCTGCATAAGGCCTTTTGGTCTGGCGATTTTAATTTGAAAATAATGGATATCCCATTAACCCTTTCCCGACATCCGCCGTACTATTACGGCGCATGCCGGGTGTGTAGCTATGGTGACCACCCGGGAGCCGGGCGGCCACCATAGCCGCCGGGTGTCTACTGCTTTACGCAGTAGACAACCGGCGCTATTGTTTCCGATTGGACCGATCGGAGACATTAACTCTTCCGGCACCGCCATTTTGCCGGTGATCGCCGGCGCCTGGAGCATGCACGTTTCCATAAAATGCAGTAAATGCAATAATAATGCAATAATGCAATAAATGCAAAAAAAAACAAACAAAATAAATTAAAAAGTAAAAAAAATATAAAAATTATTAAGTATTAAAAATTCAAATCACCCCCCTTTCCCTAGAACACATATAAAAGTAGTTAAATACTGTGAAACACATACATGTTAGGTATCCCTGTATCCGAAATCGCTCGCTCTACAAATCTATAAAAATATTTTTCCTGTACGGTAAACGCCGTAACGGGAAAAATAGTCAAAAGTGCCAAACCGCATTTTTTTCACTGTTTTGATTCTGATAAACATTGAATAAAAAGTGATCAAAGCAATAGCAATTCCCCAAAATGGTAGAACTACAAAGTACACTCGTGCTATACATCCCCGTACACGGATGTATAAAAAAGTTACGGCTGTCAGAATATGGCGACTTATAGAAAAAACATTCTTGAACTACAGAATACAGGGGACATGTCATTTTGGCTGCACAGTGAACGCCGTAAAACCGAAGCCCGTAAGAAAGTCGCAGAAATGCACTTTTTCTTCAAATTCACCCCATTCTGAATTTTTTTCCAGCTTCCCAGTACATTATATAGAATAATCAATGGTGGCATCATGAAGAAAAAATTGTCCCGCAAAGATTAAGACCTCATATGGCTCTGTTATGGGGTTTAGAAGGTGGGGAGTCAAAAATGAAAATCAAAAAATGCCATTGGTGGGAAGGGGTTAACACCCAATTATAGTGAATAGGGTCTCTCATTCTCCAATGGTGCAGGACATTTGGAAGGCCATTTGATGGACCAGAAGAACAAAAATCCAATGTGACTAAGCGTACGAGGGTACACGCAAATTTTATTTATTACATTTTTTGTAACTATTTTTATATTTTTGTTGAAAATTTAGATTTTTTTTCAAATTATTTGTGTAACATCTTGATTTAATGAATGACTTATTTATTTATTCTGCCATATGATAGCTGTTTCCATAGCTGTATACTTTATTATTCATATATATATATATATATATATATATATATATATATATATATATATATATATATATATTCTTACATATATACAATCTGATTTCTGACAGTACCCACATTACAACCGGTGCAGCGAGGACGTAAACTTTGTAATAAAATAGCAACATTTAATGAGCCGGATTCTTATTCAAGGATTAAGATAAAACGGTTCTACTGCATGTTTTTAATGATCAGTATCATAGACTTTCCAGATACAGTTGTGTATATCAATGGCATTTTAAAGCAGATCCCGCATTACAGTGACACTTTCAAAGCCGTGTTTAGTTCTGCACCAGTAGTTTCCAGCCACTGTAGAATAAGCAATATTTCCTGAAATACAAGTCTGAAGGCTTAAGGATCTACATGGCTGAACAGTGCTGAAATAGTAGATGTAGCAGGAAGCACCGGGAGTACATGCTACCTAAATTAGCCCGCGTGGGTCATACATGCTCTCTATCACTACCACGCGTATACCAATTATTTTCTAGCAAGAAAGTAAAACTACATGAAAAAGAGTAGAATAAACATTGCAGATGTTTTTATTCTTACCCGTTGTATAATTTTATCCTTAAATGATGTATTCTGTCTTTACCAAAGAGACAGTTCTAAAAATGAAAGCATAGGGACATGGATGTAGGGATCAATACTGATATCACTAACCGCTGCTGATGAATAGACAGTTTTTGTCACAGAGTTATAATGAAGGAGCTCACAGCTTAACCTCCCAAACTTAACCTCCACCAAATCAATACTCGGTGTGGTCGCCCTTTGGAGGAGGAGTCCTGGAAGTAATGATATGGACCCAAAGATATAGCCCTGATCTCACCATCATCCAGTCTGTCTTGGATAAGATGAAGAGACAAAAGATTGGAGCAAGCCTACACCCACAGAAGATCCGGGCTTAGTTCTCCAAGATGGCGGGAACAACCTCCCTGCCGAGTTCCTTCAAAAACTGTCTGCAAGTACTGAGAAGAACTGATGGAAGGCAAAGGGCAAAGGTCGCACCAAATACTGATGAGGTTTCATTTCTGTCGATTTGCTTCATTTTGTTCTTTGACAGAAATAAACTAACATCCCAACATCATTGCAAACAAAGGCCGCTGAGAGGGTCGGCATGATGTTAAAGGGAGCGCCCTCTATAGGTTTGTTTGACTGAGATTCTGTCTTCCTAATTACATCATGGAAGATAGACTTGCACATTCTCAGTCAGCGCCCTCTATTGGTGTGCATGACTGAGGCACTGGCATCCTAATTACATCATGGAAGTCAGATTTGCATATTCTTCCCAAGAAATAAACTATTAACACTTCTATTTTTGAAAGCATTATACTTTACAGTATTTCCCCCACACCTGTCTAAGACTTTTTCACAGTACTTCAGGTCATATCTACTTTACTATTCCATGTAGAGACATCCTGCAACAAACATACCACACAGTATACATTTTTCAAATAGTCAGGTTTGTTGCAAATTTTCCAAAAAATTTTGGGGGTCCATTGACCACAAACCGCTATTATACTCTAAGGTCTTACTATAAGAGTATAACCAATGGAGGCCCAAAGGGAGATGTGGAGACATAACAAATTTAGACTCACCTCTCCTGGGCTCTCTTGTGGTATCTGGTGCAGGTCCCTGTCCTTTGGGGTCTGTTCCAACCTCCTGAATGATGTCAGTGGCGACTGTGGCCTAGGATTTGGTCCCATTTTTAAATCAACATTGACATCGTGACACTGAGAGTATAATAATTAGAAATGAGCAAGTAGTATTCGATCGAGTAGGTATTCAATCGAATACTACGGTATTCGAAATACTCGTACTCGATCAAGTACCATTCACTATTTGAATGGAAAAGTTCGATGCAGAACCAGCATTGATTGGCCGAATGCTATACAGTCGGTCAATCAACGCTGGTTCTTCTCCTTTCTTTAGAAGTCTTCTCCGTGCAGCTTCCCCGCGGCGTCTTCCGGCTCTGAATTCACTCTTCCAGGCATCAGGCCTGGGCAGAGCCGACTGCGCATGCCCACTTGTAGTGTGGACATGCGCAGTCGGCTCTGCCCAGGCCCGATGCCTGGTAGAATGAATTCAGAGCCGGAAGACACCGCGGGGACGCTGCGCGGAGAAGACTTCTCGAAGGATCCAGCCCGACCCTCACTCGTGGACTTGGTAAGTATAATTTGATCGAACGTTGCTACCCCTGAAACAAGCATTTCCCCCCCCCCCATAGACTATAATAGGGTTCGATATTCAATTCGAGTAGTCGAATATTGAGGGGCTACTCGCAACGAAAATCGAACCTCAAACATTTTACTGTTCGCTCATGTCTAGTATTAATATGAATGCATCACATGGGTTCATGTCATTCTATACAAATCACTGAACTAAGACAGCCATAAAGATAAAGAACCTGGGAACTGTGACTTGTTTATTTGTTTTTATATGTATATAGTAATAAGCCTCTTCCCCCCCCCCTCCCTCCTGTAATCCTATCCCTATGTGTCCTGTTGTACATAAATATGCAGCCTTCAGAAAGTGTTTTTAGATATATCTGAAGAAGAAGCCCAGAAGCTTCGAAACGTTATATTCTGTCATCATTATGAGTTAGCCATTAAAAAAGGTATCACCTACTGAAGACTTGCAAGTATAATAATAGTAATAGTTTCACCCAACACTAAACCTAGCCTAGAATTTTTAGACACTGGACTAGGGCAGCCAATCACGTCCTTGCCCCAGGCGAAGAAAAGCCGACCTACGACTGTCTATCGGGGCTTCCCAAAATAGTCCTTTGACTTGTTCCAATGTTTGACACAGTTGAAACGTAGGCAGCCCCGAAACTATAATATGATATTTTTATATGAGCCAAAACCGGTCCCAAACTCACTACGGAATCCATTAACATATTTGAGACCTTTTTTTTCCTAATTAGATGTGAATTGTCAACTTGTCTACTGTGATGAAGTGTGAAATGCAATATCGCACCCCGCGCAGGCAGATGTCAGCCGTACAGTAGCCTTTAAAACTTTAAACAAATAGACATTTTGCTAAACTAATTGGCATCTCGGCTGCATCTGATGACATGTGAAGCCTGGGTGACATTTGAGCGGTGTAACTGGCTCCTGGGCCTTCTGATGCTGACTCGCTCTGACAGATTCTTTTAATTGAGATCATTGCATTTAGGAATGGGAGACGGAAACATTCATGACAATGGTGGAGGGTACTCACATGGCTGACCATAACCCTTATAGGATAGTGTCTAACATGTTCTGCTATGGCTATACATTGCAGGAGGATATTGAATGCAATGGAAATCGTACAAAATGATCCCTGACGCTTGGAAATACTATATGTTGGATTTTTGTTATAGGACAATTTTTTACATTTTTCCAGAAGTTAAATGGTGAGGGATCGGGGTGGTCAGCTGAGTGGCAAGGGTTTGACTTGCAAGCCCCTCAACAAACAATTGACTTTGCTGGAGGAAATGAATTATTACATGGCAACCAGACCGAGAAGAGTTGACTGTCTGTGACTGGCTAATAAAGGAGAGGTGCGATCTCTGCCCTGGTAGGACATATACGGAGGATCGCTTCCTTCATTTTTTGGCATAGCAGTAAAAATGTAATTTTCAAAGGGAAAAAAAAAGAGAATGTCGTTGTCAGTGCCGGATTGAGTTTAGAGAACCTAATGCTTAACCAATGGAAGTCAATGGCAGCCATTCAGGAAGCCGGGTATTTTTGTTTGTTTTTTAAACAATAGCAAAAAATATTTTTATTCTTCCTATTTTCATGTGAATTCCATTAGTATTCAGTTGGCGAGATTTATCATGAGGGGACTTTTATTTTTTCAACTGTAATTTTTTATTGGAGATTTTAACAATTTTGAATATAACTAGAGATGAGTGAACAGTCTATGGGGGAAAAATGCTCATTTCAGGGGTAGGCAACATTCGATCAAATAGAACTTACTAAGTCCACGAGTGAGGGTCGGGCTGGATTCTCCGAGAAGTCTTCTCTGTGCAGCGTCCCCGCGGCGTCTTCTGGCTCTGAATTCACTCTGCCAGGCATTGGGCCTGGGCAGAGCTGACTGCGCATGTCCGCACTACAAGAAAATGGCCGCTTACAGTCAAAGCGGCCATTTTCTTGTAGCACTGGCATCCGAACAGCACGCACCCATAGAAATAAATGGAAGCACCTGTGATGCTGACTTTGCCGGCGGCCGGCCGTCATCACAGGTGCTTCCATTCATTTCTATGGGTGCGTGCTGTTCGGATCGGCTGATCCGAACAGTGTTCGCTCATCTCTACTGGCATGCGCAATCGGCTCTGCCCAGGCCCGTTGCCTGGCAGAGTGAATTCAGAGCCGGAAGATACCGCAGGGGACGCTGCGTGGGGAAGACTTCTAAAGGTAGGAGAAGAACTAGCGTTGATTGGCCGACTGTATAGCATTCGGCCAATCAACGCTGGTTCTGCAGCAAATTTTTCCATTTGAATAGCGAGTAGTATTCGATCGAGTACGAGTATTTTGAATACCGTAGTATTCGATCGAATACCTACTCGATCGAATACTACTCGCTCATCTCTAAACATAACAAAAGAAGAAAAAGCAAACGAGTCAAACAAAAGCACGAAACAGGAGGGAAAGGCTAAACCTGATGTAGGTACAACCAAATTATGTAATCAACACAGTGCTAAAAAAGTGAAAGGAGGGGGGCAAAAGGACAGACACGCAGAAACAAGAGGGATGGGGGGCGGGGGAGGAAAATCTAGGATCAGCAACCACGTAATACACAGTGGGTATCCCAAGGAGACCAAACAGAGTGAAAGACATCCAAGGTGTTATTGATGCTAGCAGTCAAGAATTTGAGGCTCCTCATGTCCTTAATACAGGCCAAAAACTCTGTACCGGAGGGAGGGTTCACGCTTCTCCAGTGCTTAGCCATAAGGGTCTTGGCAGCCGTACAAAGATGAAGAAAAAGCCTGGAGGTCTTGCTACCCAGGTGTCTGGGAGGGAGGTTCAGGAGATACATGAGGGGATCCAAGGGGACCCCTTGTATAAAAAGGGCATCTGTTAAGGCTTTTACCTAATGAGGGGACTTTTTAACACTAACAACACATAATGCCAAGGTGTCATATATTGCATATAACAGTTGTGAGAAGGTGACAGGCAGAGTGCTGGAATCTTGTTATGTCTTCCCCAGGTTTTTAAATTATGGTCCAGTGCGGGTCTTGAGTAGGCCTCAGCCCCAGATGTCAATCCCTGGCTCATTACTGGGCCAGAAAAAGTCTGCAGATCCAGAGAGTGGGAGGAGGCGGCTGGGTCTATTATGTTGCTCTGCGTCGAGTGACATTGTATTAGATTATTGTTTTTTTTTGTGTGGGTGTTAGCAAGTCACACGTATAGTTTATTTTTTTACTGTTGAGTTAGTTGCTCAGACGAGCAGGATTTTGTTTCTTATTGTTTTGCCTGAAGCTAAGGTTTATTTGTTTCCCTGTTTTTATAAATAAACCTGTTTCCTGCATATTTTCTCTCTGTCTCTGTCTCTGACTGGTTGGATCTGCACCACTACTACTACTGAGTGACCTTGCCCACACAATAAACAAATTTTTAACATGTATAGATAAGGCATTCCCATATTCAAAAATGCCCAAATTCTAAAAAAGTGTAATTTTTATTATGTGTTTTACGCTGTAAAAATAACATTCATAGGAAGTTGCTTTTTTGCTTCAATCCCACTCCATTCTGATTTGGTTTACTGTTTCCTAGTACAAGTATACAGAATATTAAAGGCCATTACGAATTTATCCTGCAAAAGAAACAAGCCCTCATATGACTAGGTGAATAAAAAAATGAAAAAGTTTAGGCTTTAGGAAATAGGGAAGAAAAAACCAAATTGTACAATTGCTGTGTGTTAAGGAGTTAAGGTCGATTGCTTTGTAGCGATATTTGTTGGTGTAAACGTTGCATAAATCGGTATTATAAAGGAATACAAAGAACTATTTAATAAATCTTATCAGAGAAAAATGCTTTATTAAATTAAGATAAAATAAGATAATCCTTTAATAATCCCACCAAGGGGAAATTCAGTGTGTTACAGCAACATGGATAATACAATGATAGTAGAAGAAAAACACATATAAAGCTCAGAATAGAAGGTAAAAAAGATAGTAGGAGTCTTAATAAAGAAAAAAAACTTCAGGAACATTTAGTTCTCTGTGTGGAGTTAAGCCTGAATTCTGATGCATTTAGTTAGTAAATCTACTTCCAAAGTTTTCAATATATTATTACCAAAATGAAGTGAATGAACAAAAGAGAAAAGTAAATCCCATTAATATTTGGTGTGACCTTTTCCCTTTGGAAGAGGAGTCCTGGAAGTGATGATATGGCGCCTGCAGAGCCCTGATCTCACCATCATCCAGTCTGTCTGGGATTACATGGGGAGACAGAAGGATTGAAGCAAGTCTACATCTACAGAAGATCTGTGCTTAGTTCTCCAAGATGGCGGGAACAACCTCCCTGCCGAGTTCCTTCAAAAACTGTCTGCAAGTATCGAGAAGAACTGATGGAAGGCAAAGGTCAAACCAAATGTTCATATCATTTAGATGTCTCTTATTCATTCACAAAACTAAACTATAAGGCTTCTATTTTTTCCTTTCTTCACACATGCCTAAAACTTTTTGCACAGCACTGTGTATTTATTTCCCAAAACTTCCCCAAGATTGGCCACATTGGCGCTTTTCCTTCTGCCTAGTAGAGTAGGCACGTCATGGCAGCCCCAATAAATAGGCGCTAAGGGACAGAAAGGGATCTAAGGACTAATACAGTCTCCAGAAAGAGATAGAATCCGGCCAACTTCCTAAGAAACCAAGGAATAGTAGAGGAGATGCATACAGATGCAACATATCTGTGTATGTAAGATTGCTATCTCGCCCTATCTTGGTCTTAGACAGAACAATACCGATATCTTATGTTGTTAAAGCCCTTGCTCTCTAACAATAATGAGATGACTCTGATGACCTTACCCCAGTTTATTCAGCAAAGCTGGCACAAGACTTGCAAGAACTGTTAGTCTATCGTGTATGCTCTGAAAAGTTTTGGATTTTTTTTAAATGTATACCCACATAAAGAAACAACAACAAAAAATGTTAAAATAATATTATTTTAACATATTAGAATAAAATTATAAAAAATTAGAATAAAATCATGAAAAAAAATGTCACGTTTTGATGACCCCGCTATTGTGTTCCATTGTTTCTTATCCATGTTTAATGAAAACCAATTAGCCATATTACCTCTTTATTACACCCTACCGTATACATGTAGATGATCATTAATATCGCCACATATTGGCATATGTATAAATTGCACCGTGACGTTTAATGAACGTTCCATTAATAGGCTTCACGTACGGTGTTTTATGATCTTCCTGTTCCCATTATCCATATTAGGTCAATTACCTGATGTAAGTGGGGAGCATCATAAAGAAAATGAGTCAACATTGTGTATACGGTATATGCGCCGTGTTACTTGTTCCCTTCACATGACTCTGTGTGTGGTGCGCATATACCGTCTGCCAGGGGAGAACGTAGTTGCCATGGCAATTTCTCATTACCGTTGAATAGGAAAATAATTAGTCTGGTAGAACTCCACACTACCTGTCAGTCCATAACTTAAACCTGCCTAGGGCACTTCTCGAATTTCAGTTTTTAATCTTTTGTTTCTTTTTTTTTTTCCCCCTCCTCATAGAGAACGAAGCACTTTTTCTCCAGTTCTGATTTCTGCATTTCTAGCTGAGCAGATCTTTTGAATTAAATTTTTCCGCTAAGTTGGACTTTAGAAATCTTTGCCAAAAAAGCAATTTTGTGTTCACTTTTTTAACATAAAGTTCTTTGCTTTTTGTCCTGCTTAGTAAAAAAAAAAGTCAGAAGCAACGACGGCGATGTTTAATTAGGTTATTTGTGAGCTTGATGTACAAATAGAAAAGAAAATATCATTTTAAAAAAATTCCAATTTTTGGGGATTAGACATGGCTGTGGACGGGGACAATTTTAATAGGCTCAATTTATCCGGAATCAAAGGCAGAGGGACCCGAGCGTTTTTTTGTAATTTTTTTTTATTTTCTTATTTTTTAGAACTAATCACTCATCTATCCTATTTCAATCATAAAAAAATATTCAATTATTTTTACCTTCCAGCCGGGTATGGCAATGATGTTTTTCCTTATTATCGGAATGATTAAGAATTTTTTTTTTTTTAATGTAGATTGTGAGCCCCACATAGAGCTCACAATGTACATTTTTCCCTATCAGTATGTCTTTTGGAATATGGGATGGAAATCCATGCAAACACGGGGGGGAACATACAAACTCCTTTGCAGATGGTTTTATGCCCTTGGCGGGATTTGAACACCAGGACTCCAGTGCTGCAAGGCTGCAGTGCTAACCACTGAGCCACCGTGTGCCCCAATGATTAAGAATTTGCCGAGAAAAAAGCGTGATCATTCTGCCCTACTCTATTCCAAAGAGATGATATAGCAACATAGTGGATAAGATTGGATGAAGACACAAGGCCAACTATGAACCTACCATAAGCAGGTGTGCATTGGTGTGCACACACTGAGGCTCTGTCTTCCTAATTACATCATGGAAGACAGATTTGCATATTCTTCCCATGATCCCTTGCACAGTGGAGTGCTAATGGCTTAATAAGACTCCACACACCTATATGGTGGTCTCTCCCTATGGAGTGACAATATCCCCCATACCATAAGCAAACATAAACTCCCCATGAGGTTGTAGCCAAATGCCCCATCAGAAGAAAAAATCCATCCAACTTCAAATATGGCAATTTGGCTAAATCCATGGATCAACATCGTATCCCAAAAAGTTCTAGCTTTCATAACATGTGATATTATTACATGGTGCAATGAATTGGCTACTCTAAAAGACATAATCCGAGATCTTGGCAGTATAAAGAGGACCTTTCATGTCCTCAGGCACATGTGGTTTAACAGAGATGTTCATTGATGAACTCCCTGCCCAGACAGACTAGTGTCTACTAGAGATGAGCGAGTAGTACTCGATCGAGTGGGTATTTGATCGAATATTACGGTATTCAAAATACTCGTACTCGATCGAGTACCACTCGCTGTTCGAATGTAAAAGTTTGATGCAGAACCAGCATTGATTGGCCGAATGCTATACAGTCGGGCCAATCAACGCTGGTTCTTCTCCTACCTTTAGAAGTCTTTTCCGTGCAGCTTCCCTGCGGCGTCTTCCGGCTCTTCATTCACTCTGCCAGGCATCGGGCCTGGGCAGAGCCGACTGCGCATGTCCGCTTGTAGTGCGGGCATGCGCAGTCGGCTCTGCCCAGGCCCGATGCCTGGCAGAGTGAAGACGCTGCAAGGAGAAGACTGCTCGGAGGATCCAGCCCGACCCTCACTCGTGGACTTGGTAAGTATAATTTGATCGAACGTTGCCTACCCCTGAAACAAGCATTTTCCCCCCATAATAGGGTTCGATATTCGATTCGAGTAGTTACTGTTCTCTCTTCTCTAGTGTCTACTGAAGGACCAGAAACATGACATTGGGACCAGGGACAAAAAATGAAAAATACTTGTTTGGTTTGTTAAATATTTAAGACATCCGAGTGAGATTTGCAAACTGGTTTGTCCCAAATTTTCCAAAAGTTCTGTGCTCATCTGAATGGTAAGGAGTCCCAGGGGAGGTGTAAAAAAACATTTATACTCACCTTCCCTAAACTCTTCTGACTCTTTTGGTCTTCTTTGCAGCTATCACGACAAGGTCATGCACTCAGTCCAAGCCTATGATTGAGCCCCAGCAGGGATCCGAGTGCATGACATCACCCAGGAAGCTTTGAGATGTCTAGAAGAGTTGAGGGAAAGTGAAAATTTTTGTTATTTTTTTCACACCTCCCCTAAAGAAACCCCAGATTATAATAATTCCACTTCCAGTTTTAACTGAATATAAGTGCAGACCAAAACAAATCAGAGGATCGATTCGTCCAAACCTAAGGTGAAACAAATCTTTAGAGGTTTGCCTATCTCTACTTAAAGAGTAAGATTTTTTTTTCCAATGAACAAGTTTTATTAGACAACAGTTTGATTTTGGTTCAGCTTTATCGTTATCACTTTATATCTGTTTTAAGAACCTTCGGCAAAATATGAAAACTAGGTAGCAAAAAATTTAGCAAAAAATAGTTTTGTTGAAAATAATTTTGTTGCAGTTATTTTACATATGCGATTACACATCAATAGATTCTAAAATGATTGTTCCAGAAGTTTATAATTTTTTTTTACCAGGACATTTCCATTTGCTCCCCACTTTATAGTGAATAGCTGGAGTAGGAAACTTTTGGGAGTCTATGTAATGAGAACATATTTCTGTTTTCTTTGCTAGGATAGTGACAATCTTTGGTGGGATGCCTTTACTACAGAATTTTTTGAAGATGATGCAACATTAACACTGTCATTTTGCTTAGAAGATGGACCAAAGAGATACAGTAAGTTTTCTATATTTTATATTCACTTTATCATTGACATGTTCATATACTGTATGTGTCACGAGATGAGCAGCTTTTCAAGACAAAAAGACTACATGGCATAGTGTCAAAAAGTGATATACTATAAGTGATTATATGTGGCTCTCCAGTGGGTCTGGTAGGTGGATCCATCCAGGCGCGAGGAACAACACTGTGGCAGTGACCTATAGAACAGAGACAAATCTCCCTAAAACCAAGAACTTTCTGCTTTATTAGTAATACATAAAATCTCATATAAGATAAGTTTACAGGGACAGTCACAGCGTGCCAAGGTTTTTGGGATCTTGTAGGGCCATTCACAGGGAGGAAAATGTTGAGGAATTTGGTGTGGAATTTCAGCGCTGAAAATAAGCCTTCCATTGACTTCAATGGGTTCCATTTTCTGCTAACATTGAAGTCAATGGGAGGCTTTTTTTCAGCACTGAAATTCCACACCAAATTCCTCACCATTTTCCTCCGTGTGAATGCACCCTGTGTTAAACTGGTTTAATAAGAAATTTGGTTCCTTATCCAAATTCAACTAAGTTTAGGCCGAACTCATATATATATATATATATATATATATATATATATGCCATCTGAGCATAACCAAACCCTACCAAAAAAAACCTAGAGATTTTTTCATTTGAACCCGATCTCGATCCCAATTCCGATCCCAATGCAAGTCAATGGGATTTTTTATTAATCGGAGATCAGATTTTAAAAGCAATCCTATTCACTATACAGCATGGAATCTAACAATTGAACGCTTTAATTGTTAGAATCCACGCTTTGTAGTGATTTTTTAATCACTAAGTAGCCAGAGGATTTTTTTTTAATCCTCTGGCTACTTAGTCCCCACTGGTGTCCACTTACCTGCAGAGATGGCTGCTCCGCTGCTCTTCTCACCTCGCTGCCCCCTGCCTCCCAGGTTAAGAGAATGTGGGCGGGTTAGGAGAGTGTGGGCAGGTACTGGGAGGGGAGACGTGACGTCTCCCCGCCCTGTACCCGCCCAAACTCTCCTAAGCGACAAGCCCTGCCTTCCTAGCTCTTTAAATACTAACCTGGGGGGCGGCGGCAGCAAGGCGAGAAGAGCAGCGTGGAGGGCCAGCGAGGCGAAGAACAGCGGAGCAGCCATCTCTGCAGGTAAGTAGCTACTAGAGATGTTAGTTTAGTCTCCCATTAGAATGAATGAGGCAGCTGGCGCACAGAGGGTTAAGGCTGTGTGCCGGCTGCTTCCATTCATTCCTATGGATCCGCAGCGGAGCCTTCACACTGAGTATACACTATATACTCAGTGTGAAGGCTAAGCAAAGCATTGTGGGAAATACTACCGATCTCGATCCCAACTAAAAAGATCGTGTTAGGGATTCCGATTGTGATCGTGAATTTTTCTCGATCGCTGATCAGAATCCGATTTTTTTTCCCAACACAATCGCTCAACCCTAATTGTGGATGATTAAAAGAAAAAAAAATATTTTGTTAAAATTATACTATGCTACGCTATAATAATTGGCAGAAAAAAAACAATATGCTATCAAAATTTGCATCAATGTAATAAAACATAAAGCATAAATAATAAGTAAACTATATAAATATAACATCATAAAAATGTCTCTATTAGCTATTGTATTATATTATTGACTCTCTTTCTGTCCTTTCTTTTTTTGATACTTTCTATTCCGTACTATTGTATTTTATATTATTACAACCAATCTTATTGTTGAAAACCTCGGAATTGTCTCCAATTGATTGTGCCAAATAGAAGAATAATAAGATGTAGCATGTGGAGAACAGTTTTATCAAATTTATATAGGAATGCTAGTATGCTTTGTTGTAGAAATGCAGATTTTTATTTTTTTTAAATCATTTTATAGCTTCATATACTGCCTAGTAAGCATTATATATTAATGAACTTATTGTGACCCTCTGGGCTTTTTGCCAAAAGCAGGAATGATTCACGTGAGCATGATATTTTCCACTATGCACGCGGTGTGATTATGTGCATCTATGTGGAATAAATTATTTCCGTCTCTATAGTAAACTACAATATTTAGACTGGGGAACTAAAACAATTACTAGAAATTTCTTTAAAAAAAACAAAAGAAAAATGGAACACTAAACCAAGAAATGAGTTATAAGGGTAAATAGTAGAGATGAGCGAGTAGTATTCGATCGAATACCTCCCCTGCATAGTTATTGGTTTAATCGGTCGAATACCATGCGGTAAACGCAGTAAAAAAATCGATGCCCCTCCCACTTTTCCTGGCACTTTTTTACACCAATAACTATGCAGGGGAGGTATTTGATCAAATACTACTTGCTCATCTCTAGTAAATAGCAGATAATCTTGCCCCCATGCTCCGGGACAAAAAGTCTTGTGGAAATCCTTGTGGATCAGCTCAAAATGAGAGGCTAGGAAAGAAAATCTTACTAATTTTTGTACCATTCTGCAAACAATCCAGAGGGGGGAGGCTCCTGCTGCAGCTGGTTGTCTTATAGATAGACATAGGGATGTGAGAAGTGGGGGATATGGCTGAGCTCCTAGAATACATAAAGATAATGTGTATATATATATATACATATACACACACACATATACTGTATATATATATATATATATATATATATATATATATATATATACATATACGTATATATAATATATAATGTATACAGTATATTTCTAGGATTTTTTAAGCATTGTATATAGTTATAGAGTCAGCCTCTGAATGTTTAAATCATAACTACAGAAATTGACACAGACTTTGAGTCATTAATACGTTTTGTAATATATTTTATTAATACATTTTGGCTCCTTTCTGTGAAATCCTGAATTTTTTTTCTTCTTCACATTTTTTCTCTTTTGAGAGCTGTTCCCTGCTTTTCTCACCATGTATGGTGTATAGGTTAATGTGTCTTGAACAGAAAATGAGGCTGGGCTAGTCACTTCAAACTGATATATCTCAGGAACTGTAAAACATAGAAACTTGTTCTGGTGTCAGATGAAAGAGGAAAATCTTATCTTTCATATGACACTAATGTTGCAATTGCAGCTGCATGGAAATATCCAAATTATGACTGTTTTCAACTGATGATATCTCTGGAAATAATATAGGTAGTACTGCAAGCGAAATGACCTCCCCACACTCATTGTATCTTCATCTATTCTACACACAAGCCTGCACTCTATATACAGTGAGAAGCAGAGTACAGCTCTCCATAGAATAACTAGGGAAAAAAATACAGGATTTCATAGAAAGGAGCTAAAATTTATTAATGATGTAAATACTGCCAGAAAAGCAATGTTGTTTGAAGGTTTAGTTACATTTTAATTACATTAGAAACAATTTGATTAATTTACAAAATTTAATTATTTTAACTATTAACTTTTCAAATGTATATTATTGTATATGAGATAGTGATGTGGATCTCACCGACTCAAAACCTCCAGCTAGTTATATCCACAGAATTTGATTAAAACTGCAGTTTTATTAAATTGGTACCTTAATAGATAACAGTTGAGCATTTATATATGAACTGATATACTGAACAGGAATATTATATAGCACAACTTAGCAAAATGAAAAAAAAAAATGTGTTTTTTTTTCAAATACGTGAACCCCAATTGGGACATTTTTTTTTAGGGTTTTAATATTGTTTGTATCTCCTTGTGCTGATAATAGCTGAAGCCTGGGAGGGCATCTCTAAAGAGTCTCCTAGTTTGAGTGTCCAAATTCAGGTTTCTGCTAGACCCAGCCAGAGTTTGGCTTTTAGGCAAAGCAACTTTACATGATGGCCAATTGACAAATCTGGATGTATTCTAACATTTTTTAAATTTATTGCTTAGCTAACATTCATAATGGTGTTAGAAATACTTCTGCTATATGTCTTTGGAATACTTATTGACTCCATTCCCTTTAAATGAGTTCACAAAGGTTACAGTATTTTCTAGTTATAATGGTTTATCGTCAAAAATACCGGAAACCATGACCAATAGTGTCAAGTTGCCAATGTCAAGTGCCAATGGCACCAGGACCATAATAGGTTATTTTATGGCCTGTAATGAGTATTACTTCTATGTAATCCAACAATAGTTTACAGTCAATTCATAGGCTGTGGATTTTTTTATCTTGCCTGCATGTCAAGAAATTGTGTAGAATTGGTTTAATTAGAATTCAATTTTTTTTTTTGAGCTAAACTGGAGATCAGTTAAAGGGGTTCTCCCATAACAAGGATCCTATCTATACTGCTTGTTAATGTGGATTTAAGACTTTTCCTAAATACTCTGCTTCAGCAAAACTGCTTTGTTTGTCCACTATCTTAATTTATTCACTTCATTGTTGACACTGCGTTTCTATGGCCCTTGGGATTATCTGCTCAAATGTCAAGTGACGTAGCTGCCTGCTCTCGGAAGGGGGGAGGGGCTAAGTGCATGGCAGTGAGCCTGTTTTTGTAGCTATTCCTGTGTCTGCACCACACATGTGACCTAGCTTCCTGCTCTCAGGGGGGAGGGGCTAAGTGCACGGGAGAGAGCCTGTGTCTGTAGCTATTCCTGTGTCTGCACCACACATGTGACCTAGCTTCCTGCTCTCAGACAAAGGAGGGGGAAATGAGTGCTGCTTTCTTAAAATAAAACACACCTGGTCCCTCTGCTCACAAGGATTTAGCTTTCTTATATAGAGCAGGCTAAAAGCTAGTGGATAGAAGGACCTGGTCCCTTAGCCCACTAGGATTTATCCGACTCTATATAGAACAAGCTAAATCCAAGTGTTATAGGACCTTTGATGACATCACAGACCCTTCAGTCACCCCATTGGATCATGCTATGTGGTGGGCGGACCTACACGCTAATTTGCGGGGTGGAGCTAAACTGGAGGTAGTTGGACAGTATGGCTTTGCATATGAAACCCCACCCACCAATTGATGTAGAAAACCAGGGCGAAAGAAGTCTTTGCAGCAGCAAAGACTGGTGAGCAAGGGACATGGGAATACCCCTTTAAGGGTGGACACATCTGAATATTTCCTTGTTTTTATAGTTTAGGGTCTTATGAACATGGCGATACCAATTTTGTGTCTTGTTTCATTTTTTACAATACATGTGGTTTGTACATTTACTATAGCAAATATTGTATGTCATTCTCTTTTATAGTACAAATGTAACAGATCTAACAGGCCACAATGTCCAACACATGCACTCATTATAATCCAACGAATATACTCAATTTAATGATGTTGGACTTATTTTATAGGTATCTAAGTAATAAGGCTAAGCTACGAAGTGTAAAAACATAAGGTGTGCCAGTTACAACATCAGTAGATAAAGAACAATGCTGGCAAACACCTTCCCCACCTTCCCCAGCTGTCACACATGAACAGCTGCACAGTGATAAAGGTGCTATAAAAAGGAACAGCAATATTACTCTCAAACCTCGGTGTCTAGAAAAGTCGCTCTGCAGTTACAGGGACCTTAATTATTACACCCATGGAAGTCTACCCAACCCCGGACTGCACCTACACATGCATCTGCTTTCATATACTGACATATATATAGTCCGTATTTTTCGGACTATAAGACGCACTTTTTTTCCCCAAAATCTGGGGGGAAAATGAGGGTGCGTCTTATAGTCCGAATGTGGACTTACAGACCTGGCATCCCGGCAATAGAACGGCGGATGCCGGGAAGGGGGTTTTAGACGCCGGCACAGGTGCCGAGGCCTGCACGACAGGAGCATGGCAATGCTGCAGGCCAGTGTCTAAAACCCCCTTCCCGGCATCCACCGTTCTATTGCCAGGATGCCGGGTCTGTAAGAATAATGGCGGCTGCTCTGCTGCAGAGTGGTTGCGATAGCAACCGGGTCTCCGCTATACGCGGAGGCCCTAAGCTAATGCCTGCAATTAGAATGCATTCTAATTGCGGGCATTAAAACTTAACCCCCCTTCCCCCCTAAAGTGTAGAATACACCCCGGGGTCGGTCCTATA
The DNA here is from genome assembly GCF_031893055.1 of Leptodactylus fuscus. Lineage (NCBI taxonomy): Eukaryota > Metazoa > Chordata > Amphibia > Anura > Leptodactylidae > Leptodactylus > Leptodactylus fuscus. The sequence goes on from NC_134265.1 coordinate 344,991,863, forward strand.
CCTTTAAAATTGCAGGCCGGCTCCTGCACGGCGAGCTTGCAGGAGCTGATCTGTTCTGGTGACAGACGCGAGCCTACTGAAGGCTCCCAGGCCTGTCACTGCTATATTACTATTGCGGTTAGAATATAAGCCAGCCGTAATAGTAATGTAGAGAATCTCCCATAGACAGCAATACACTTCTATTCCCGTCTATGGAACTTGCAATCAAATGATTGCAGGTTCAAGTCCCCCAGGGGGAAGCGGCAATAAAATAGTGGGGGAAAAAAAGCTTTAAAAAAAAAATAAATAAATAAAACTTCTAAATCCCTCCTTTCCCTAGAATACATATAAGAGTAGAAAATGACTGTGACACACAAACACATTAGGAATCCCTGTATCCGAAAATGCCCGCTCTACTGATAGTTTTCAAACCGCCGTGGGTTTTTTTTCACCGTTTTGCCTCTGATTTAAATAAAAGGTGATGTAAGCAATAGACATTCCCCAAAATGGTAGAACTAAAAAGTACATCTGGCCCCGAAAAAAAATGCTCTATAGATCTCCACACAGCTGCAGGGTCACCTGTCAATGTGCAAAACTACAACTCCCATATATTAAATATTTTACCATTTTTTTGCTTCAATTTTTTTTCCCTATTTTCCTCCTCTAAAACCTAGGTGCGTCTTATAGTCCGAAAAATACGATATATATATATATATATATATATATATATATATATATATATATATATATATATATATATATATCCCGCTGCAGAAATGGATTACAGAATAATGTAGAGTTCCATAAAAACAAATCAAACAAATAAAAAAAAATATATAAATTTTAAAATAAATAAATTATATATATATATATATATATATATATATATATATATATATATATATATATATAATTTTATTTATTTTAAAATTTACATTTTATAATTTTTTTTTGTTTGTTTGATTTGTTTTTATGGAACTCTACATTATTCTGAAAAAACAAAATCCATTTCTGTTCTATCAGATAGCATGTTACCAAGGCATCCTCCCTTATGTCTAATTCACACATCTGTATTTCACATACCCATTCATTTCAGTGTGTTTTCTGCACATACTCTTCACTGATACATCACAGATGCAAGGATCTTTGGAAAAAAAGCGGTCTGAGAGTCGTCCATTTTTGACAAACCCAGAGACATTCAAAGTATAGAAAATAAAAAAAATAAATAAAATGATGTGCTTTTCACATACATGAAAAGCTGGATCAGCCATGGACAGCACACCACTCTCAAATGGAACACAGATGCGAACATATGAATGAGGCTTTAGAAGTCAAGTTGCCCACATTTACTTATCCAGGACAGATGAAAGGTAGATGAATAGAGATGAGCGAGTAGTGTTCGATTGAGTAGGTGTTCGATCGAATACTACAGTATTCAAAATACTCGTACTCAATCGAACACTACTAGCTGTTTGAAGTTTAAGGTTCGATGCAGAACCAGCGTTGATTGGCAGAATGCTATACATTCTGCCAATCAACGCTGGTTCTTCTCTTACCTTTCCGAAGTCTTCTCCGCGCTGCGTCCCCGCGTCTTCTTCTGGGTGGAATTCACTCTGCCTAGGCATCCAGCCTAGGCAGAGCCGACTGTGCATGTGCGTGTATGCACGTGCAAGCCGCGCATGCGCAGTCGGCTCTGCCTAGGCCGGATGCCTAGTCAGAGTGAATTCCACCCGGAAGAAGACGCGGGGAACCTGCGCCGGGAGAAGACTTCAAGCAGAATCCAGCCCGACCGTCACTCGTGGACTTGGTAAGTATAATTTTATCGAATTTTGCCTACCCCTGAAACGAGCATTTCCCCCCATAGACTATAATGGGGTTCGAAATTCGTTCGAACAGTCGAACAGTGTGCAGCTGTTTGAATCGGATTTCGAACCTTGGACATTTTAGTGTTCACTCATCTCTACTAATAACCCGCTGAGTTTCTGGAGGAGGCCTCTAGGAAGTCATCCATTACTCTGCAGCAAAGTCCCCTGTAATGATACAATTAATATTAAGATCTTAAAGAGGATCTTTTACCACCTCCACCACCCACTGATCTTTGCATTCATCGATAGGCGTAGAATTTGAGTTTTTGTTTGGCCCTCGCCATTCTTGAGCATTTGTTGCTGTTCTTTTCAGGACCCAATATTTTATTTAGACTCTGTACTGTCAGGTAATGGTTCCGGACTATCTGCCCTACCCTCAGACAGCCCACCTGACAGTAGAGTCTAATTAGCATATTTCGGTGCTGAATCTAATAACAATTGCTCAGGAATGGTGGGGGGCTAGAAAAAAAAGTTTCAAATAGGTTGGAATCAGCGGAGCAGCAGCCAATGAATTGGAGGAGGTGGTATTAAGGTCTTTTAAGATCTCAACACTACACGTGACCGACTGACATAATATGGCAGAATATATTTCTCGTCAGGCACAGAATATGAGATTATATTGTTGGGAAACATTATCTCATTAGTCATTAAAAATGCAGCATTTCCATCATGTTTCCAAACGAAGAGCATAATATAATCCGCCAGGCAAAGATCATTGGACGGTGGTCTCATCTGTTTCTTAGTAACTTGGACACAGATTTCCCTCAGTAACTGCGGCTGAGGAAAGTGATTTATTGCACAAAGCAATGTTTGGCCTTGTTCACACATCAGTATCTGGCCTGAATATTACATCAAGGTCATGTATGGTTTTAACGAAGAGAATAAATCTAAATCTATTCTTTGTATTATATTTTTATGTGCTTAGAATCCAGTCCTCGCTTTTGCTTAAAAAAAACTGATGAAAAATACTGATTCTATACTGATGTGTGAATGCAGCCAAAATGTACACTTGATACAAGGATGCTCTGAGCTCTTTCAGATGCTAATTTTGATTATGGATGGACCGATTTATGGTTTCTGTTTAAGAGTTTGTGCCTTTCATGGTCTGTGCCAGCAAGGAAAGCTTTTTTCTTATTGAATTCTTTTAACCCCGTTCACCCTGCAGCATGTGCAGCATTGCCAACGACGCCTTCATACTCATTGGCCCAGATTTACAGTGCAAACTTAGATGGCCGGTCTGAAAATATTCCAGATTTATAACAGTAGCTGAAGCTGAGGGATACATCTGGGTTGTCTTCAGACTGTCTACTCTGTATTTATAACACCTTATAGTCGGCTTACCGTATATACTCGAGTATAAGCCGACCCGAATATAAGCCGAGGCCCCTAATTTTACCACAAAAAAAGCTGGGAAAATTTATTGACTCGAGTATAAGCCGAGGGGGGGAAATGCAGCAGCTACCGGAAAATTTCAAGAATTAAAATGGTCGGAGTTTTTGGGTGCAGTAGTTGCTGGGGAAGGGGAGGGGGTGTTTTGGTTGTCTGTCTGCCCCTTCCCTGAGCTTGAGGACTGGGATTTTTTTTCCCCACTTGGCTGAATATAGGGTATCTGCAGTGCTCCTATTAACCCCTTCCTGGAACAGGAGCACTGCAGATCCCCTATATTCAGTAGACACAGGGATACCTAATGTGTTTGTGTTTCACAGTCATTTCCTACTTTTGTATCTATTCTAGGGAAAGGATGGATTTACAACTTTTTTAATTTTTTATTTTTTTTTAATCTTTTTTTTTCCACTATTCTATGGGAGATTCTATACATTGATATTGCTGCTGGTCATAGACCCTCCCCCCTAAAAAAAAAAAAAAAATATATTTTTTTTTTTTGCTGACTCGAGTATAACCCGAGGGGGGCTTTTTCAGCACAAAAACTGTGCTGAAAAATTCGGCTTATACTCGAGTATATACGGTACTTTATACAAGAATTTTTTTACCCTATTTTGGTGCATAGGGTTATATTTAAGCCACACCCTTTTCTGATATTCCCCGCCCACAGTTCTAGCATGTCAAAAAATTTCAGAACAAACTAGATGTGCCAAAGATGCACCACATTGCGCCGGAGATGGGCCAAAGTTGCGCCTTGGTCAACCTAGACCATTGCTTCCTGTCATGTGAGCACTTTATAATTACAGTGGTGTCCAGGCAAAGGACCCTATGGTGTACTTATAGGCATAGACTAATAAAAAAAAAAAAAAAAAACTTGATAGTCTTCAGTAGTTGATACCTTTTTAATGGCTAACTAATCATTATGACAGATTACAATGTTTCGGACCTCTCGGCTCCTTTCTCAAGTAATTTTATAAAACATTTCTGTAGAATTCATATTTATGTACAAAAGGACACATAGGGATAGAATTTTTTTATATTTCCTACCCACTGGTTAAAACGGTACGAGAACAAACATTTTCCTTAGACTAATACACTGATACAGGTTATAATACAGAAGCAATAATAAAAAATGAAGTATTCTAATAGGAAAAAATACACTTTAATTTTAATTGATCTTTTAATTGATGATCTATCCTCAGGGTAGGTAATCAATTAATAGTTTTCGGGGGTCGGACCACTGGGATCCCCATGAACATCACTTCCACTTTATAGACCATGTAACACCGTCATCAAACAATGTGACCAATGAACATGGTAAAAAAAAAAGAGGCTGTTGCACTCACCCCAATGCTACAGCCTCTTCGAACATATGATCAGCTGGGGGCCTGGGTGTTGGATCCTTGCTGATCTTTAATGAATAACCTAAGGATAAAGCCTGGCAAACCACTTTGAAATACAAATAAAGATAACAAAAATAAAATAACAAAAAATACTAATATAAATGATTCATTCATTCAAAAAGAGTTTGAAGTGAAGTCTACCTGTTACGTCCTCACCCGTTCAAACTTCTGACCATCCTCTGGCCATATTTTACGGTGTAGGAGATGTATCCGCTCATGATTACCTACTCTTGGACTCTGGTTATTTTGTGTTGGCATGGTTAGGGTTACTTTTGTGCTTTGTGATTTAGGTCAGGTTCTGGACTTCCTATACACAGGACATCAGCTCACACGTGTTTGCTGTCTATTGTGTCTCTGGCCTTGCCAAGCGTTTGTCCTTACTCTTGCTTTGTATTATTGACATCTGCTTTTTTGCTTTTGACTTCTCTTTAGATTACGATTTGGTACTATTTTGTCTTTCTGGTTGAACCATGGCTTGCTGACTCCTCTTCTGTGTTATGTGTCTTTTTCTGTTCTGTGTAACACTTATCCAGAGAAGGGAACGTCGCCCAGTTGTCCTCTACCACCTAGGGTAGCTGAGGCACATGGGCAGGGACAGGATAGAGTTTAGGACTCACCGTCTTTGTCATTCCCTTCTGCTCAGGTTTCAGCAGCAGCCACTGGGGATTTGCTCAACGGGAAATTCCTTAGCACCCCCTGTCTATAATCCAAATGTGTTTCCTTATATACATCTATAATCCAAAGGCTAATCCAAGCCCCGCTAGACAATTTATCATAAATTAGGCACATCCTCTGGGGTCCATGTGCCTGAACAAAAATGTATGACCGATCCTTTGAGGTATAGAGTGCTGCCATCATGAAAAATTACATGTCAGGCACAGAACTTAAAAAGTCACAATTTTTGCTCAAAAAAGTCTGACTTGCACGAAAAAAACTATGATTATTTTTATGGCTTGTGCACCAGATTTATGGTACAAAAGCCATGATAAATCAGTCCCTGTATCATTCCTGGGTCTTCCATGCAGCAATAAACTTTCATAGGTTGAGGCTATGTTTTTTTGCAGGTTTTATTGCTTTTTATTTTTTAAGCCAAAGTCAAGAATGGCTACAAAAGGAATGGGAAATATATAGGAAGTCCTTATACTTCTACCTTCCGCTCACCAAAATCTGCAGCGAAAACCCACCATCGCTGAGCTAACTTTCTGAAATATTGTTTCCGTGTTCTTAGAGAAACTTCTAACCTCTTCACCACGAGCTATAATTGTACAGTGATAAACTACAGCGCCCCTCGGTGGGTAATATCTTGTGCTGGTGGATCAGATGAATGTGAACATTTAACCCCATATCTCTATCTGCATTATGTTTCTACAGACTCATTCAGTTCCCAGTACAGGAGTTTTCTTTGTCATAAGATATTTGTTATTTCCTTAATTAAGGGAAGGAGAGGAGAAGAATCGGCCGTGAACGCGGCTTTATAACACTTGTCTGCATCCTGAGATTCCACCACACGCAAAAGTTATCGACTTAATAAATAGAATATTCTTTCCATTTTTATGGGATCGTAAAATAGTTTTCCTCTTGTTGTTGCCATAATGAAAAAATAAGGACTGTAGATAAGCCGGAAAGTGACCGACTTTCCGCTAGAAATGACCATGTATCGAGATGAATCCTATTTCCCGTAATTTCTTCAAAATTTCTTGTTGAGATATTTTCAATATTAGAAACCAATTTTTATTTCAGAAAATTACTATATTCTTCCAAATTTTTTTCTTTCTCGTTGCCTCTTTCCTCTTCCTGCATGCAGATATGTATCATGGCGAGGATCCCTTATGAGATCCTGTGCCCATGTGTTCAGACTCTTAAGGATTGACAGACACCATTTTGGTAGGGGGATCCTTTTAACCTATCATTGTTAGTCCCTGCAACTAAATACAATTGAAAAAAAAAAAAATTAAACAATATACCATAAGTGGTTAAAAATCATGTTGCAATATTACATTAAAAACATTTAATATAAATATATATATATATTTATATTTTTTTAAAAAAACTTTTTGATAGTATCATCCTCATGCTAGTTTTAACCTATACCTAAAAATATGTCCTAATTTTTTTACGCGAATGTCATAAAAAAACAAGGCTTTTTTATGCCTTCCCACTGCTAAAAAATGATATTATTATATTATACATTATATGTTTTCATATACTTAACCAAAAATATTTTCTCAAAAAATAAATGAGTCATCTATCAAACAATAGCCTAAAAAAAGAAGGAAAAAAAAACCAATATGGCTGGTAGAAACGTGAACGTAAACCTGAAGGTAAATTCCTCACTGTCTACAAAAAATAAAAGTTACCAATAAATTGGTAAGAAAATAGTACCAATAAAACAGAGCCTTACAGCTTGTCCAATAAAAAGCAAAAAAATGTAAAAAATTATGGGTGTCAAATATGGAGCCTTAATCAATTTACTTTTTAGTAAAAGGTTGTAGTTTTTTTCTGGGGGGTTTAGGTGATAAAACATAATAAGCCCAATATATATAAAAATAAAATACTATGTAATGTATAATGTAAAGTTAAAGGGGCTGTCCCATAGCAAGGATCCTATCTATACTGCTAGTTTATGTGGATTTAAGACTTTTTCTAAATACATTGCTTTATCAAAACTGCTTTATTTGGCCGCTATCTTAATTTATTCACTTCATTGTTTACATGTGTTTCTATGACTACGGGCCCTGGACCAAGGTCTTATCTGCACAGTCTTTCAGTGACGTAGCTGCCTGCTCTGAGGGGGGAGGGAGCAGCTCTGAGCTGTGTATGTCTGACAAGCAACGGAGCTCCTCAGATAAGGGAGGGGGGAGGTGAGAGCTCCGAGATTATCTCCTGCTCTTCCACTTATCAGCCGGTTTTATTGAATTTGGCTTATAAGGGAGCGTTCACACTACCGTCGGTGTCCGACATGTAGTGTCCGCTCCTAGTGTCCGCTCAAAATCTGTCACGGACACTAGGAGCGGACACTAGATGTGTCCGTGACACCTGTCATTCACTTGAATGGGCATCGGGTTCGTTCTTTTGCACTCCGTGCCCGTCCTTCCCTGCATGCAGGGTTCCTCTGTCCGCTTGAGAAGTCGGACATCTTCTCTTGCGGACAGGGAAGGACGGGCACGGAGTGCAAAAGAACGCACCCGATGCCCATTCAAGTGAATGACAGGTGTCACGGACACATCTAGTGTCCGCTCCTAGTGTCCGTGACAGATTTTGAGCGGACACTAGGAGCGGACACTACATGTCGGACACCGACGGTTGAGGTAAGGGCTGAGATAAGGTGTCTCGCACCTCTGTATGTAATGTAAACTGACTCAAATGCAGCTCTGCTACATCAGCTTCTACTTCAGCCTCACACTGTGGTAATTCATTTACAACCAATCCCTCATTACTGACTGCAAACATAGCAGATAGCAGAGCAAGTGAAACCCTGCCCACCAATGTGCCAAGAAAACCAGGAAGTGAAGTGAACACAGAGCCTGCAGGCTGCAGAACACCAGTTATGGGTATACCATTTTAATGTCATAAAAGTGAACCACAAACTAAAAGAATGGAATTTTTCAACAGCCACACCCAAAAATATTAATAAAAGCTAAATAAAATATTGTTTGTACCCAAAGTTGTGCCATCTAAAAATGGAACTTGTCATTCAAAAAACAAGCCCTCATAAGTGGAACAATAAAAAAAAAAGTTATGGCTTGTGAAAAATGGAGATGGAAAAATAAAAAATAAAAAAAATAGAAAGAGCCTTAACACCCAAACTAAGTCGTATCCTTAGAGGGTTAAGGCTTTACAATGAGTCTAAACTATAAAAAGTGTAGAATTTCTTGCTCTCATTTGTGCATATGAACTATGATGTGGGATTTCCTAAGGGGTCATGCCCATAGCTATATGGTAATAATAATACTCCCCCACCACTATTAATCCATCCTGAGTGTCTACAAAAGTTTTGATCCTTTAGTCACTGATGGAACCTTGTACATTTTTGAGACAACCTCAAAAGATTTTTTTTTGGTTATTAAATTAATATACATGTACTGCTCCTAAGATTTCCCTCATTTGTGCCCTTTTTACACAATTTTTTTTATTGAAATACAATACTTTCTACACATTTGAAATGGCTTTCCAACTAAGCCCCAGGATATGGATATTTAACAGGTATAGGGAAAGTTTTTGTCTATATGTATCTGTAGTCAACAGGAATCATAAGATGTGACTTAATTTTTTTACGTTGGTGTTCAGTGTAACAAGACAATGGGCCACTAAATATTGACTACAATGTTTGTCAGGACAACTTTGATCCTAATAAAGATTAAGAGGAAGCAAAACCTAGGCCTTTGTTGATGGTCCATATTTTTGTTTAGGTACTGTCAGGGTCTGGGGTTGCTAGGTGGGGTGGCATAGACACAAAAGTCCAGTTTCTTTAGTCCAAAACAAAGGTAGAGTTTATTTTTACTCAAAAATATAGTGCAGCAACAAAGAAAACAATACAAAAATAAATCCCTGCCTGGCTAGGCTCTAACTAAACATAGAATAGGTTACCTCACCTAAAATCACAGAAATCCAAAAGCCAGTAGAATCATTCAGGACACAGCTCCAAAAATATGACCTCTCTGTTGGCTCTCCAGCCAAGCTCTGCCACAGTCTGCTGCTGGAGCAACTTCTTAAGCCTCCTTGATGAGCAGACTCTCTGCAGCTGAGTCACTGCCGGAACATCCTCAAAGTGTGGACTGGAGGGGTGTGGAATGATAGGTCCCACTACCAACCTACCTGCCATTCCTAAAAATAGAGCCCAATACTGAGCATTTACCAACGAAAGTTGTCTGCTGAGAACAAACATTCCTGGAGTTTTCTCATCTCACCCACCTTAGTAGTCTGGATGAGATGTACACCCCCTCCATTACCTGACCAGCCATCGGCTTACAGTACTATATGTCTATTCCCTTTGCTGTTTGTAGTAAGACAATAAAAAAAATTATAATAAGTGTAGTAATATAAAACTTTTATTTGGCAGTGCAGACCCATTAGTGACACTGCATTATAGTCATGTCTTAGTTGTTGTTCTCATTAGGATGCTGTGCAGAAATCTTTGCCCCAGCTGTGAGATGAGTCTGAAGAATGAAGCCATACATGCGATCCCATCTCGTGTTGTCCTTCCTATATCTTATGTTCACAGCCATTTCTATCTGTTCTATCTGAATCAAACTTTGTGTACTAGAAGAGATTTTCTTCTTCAAATATGTATTTTTCACAAACACTAGGGATGTTGAATCTGGGTTGTCTGCTTCTTTCTTATCTGACCCATCAAAATCCGTCAAGCCCCTGTTTTAGGTGAAGCATACAGCCTGGTTCTCAGTTCTGGAGTGTGGCACCACAGGACATCTATGGGAAACAATGGATATAATACTGTGCAGAGCTGCAAGGAAAATAAACACTTTACAGCTGTCACCCTAAAGATAACGCATGAAAATGGCAGTGACTGGCACCGAAACCCCTCGTCCTAGGGTGACCTGTAATCTAAAATAGAGTTGTTGGAATTGGACAACACCATTGATGGTGAAAAAAAAAAAAGTATAAAATATTTATGCTATTATAATACTAATAATATAATAATATTCATATTTAATATTATTTAATAATATTTATATATATATATATATATATATATATATATATATTTATTTATATTATTATTTATTTATTTTTTCCCATAAGAGAATCTCGTTGCAAAGGTTTTTATTGTATTTTTTGCATTATTTATATAAAATTCTATAATTATTCTCCACCTCTTACAGCAGGCTGATATTTCCTATTGTTTTTCAGCTTGTGCAGTAGTCAGGTTTACAATATAAGGTAACACCTCTGAGACTAAAGCCAGATGGCACAGAATTGCACCAAACTAATTAACTAATTAACAACAGGTAATAAGGAGGAGTGCCCAGATCCTCCTCATTACTCCCCTGTACAGAACAGTCACTACTACATAACGCGGCTTCCCTTATAATTATTTCAATTTAAAAAAAAAATAATAATAATAATTGTTTTTAATTTTGTTCATTAATTATATCAAATCAAAATTCTATTATTATCATTATTATATTAGGTCTTTCACAACAGGTTAAAACTTGCTACCACTTTTCAGTTTATGTCGCAGCCATCTCATTATTATCACCGGCAGGTTTACAATGATAGTTACCGTATATACTCGAGTATAAGCCGACCCGAATATAAGCCGAGGCCCCTAATTTTACCACAGAAAACTGGGAAACTTATTGACTCGAGTATAAGCCGAGGGGGGAAATGCAGCAGCTACTGGAAAATTTCAAAAATGAAAAGTTTTTGGGTGCAGTAGGTGCTGGGGAAGGGGAGGGGGTGTTTTGGTTGTGTGTCTGCCCCTTCCCTGAGCTTGAGGACTGGGGTTTTTCCCCCACTTGGAATTCAGCCTGGCTGACTATAGGGGATCTGCAGTGCTCCTATTAACCCCTTCCCGATGGGAGAGGAGCACTGCAGACCCCCTAAATTCAGTAGACACAGGGATACCTAATGTGTTTGTGTGTCACAGTCATTTTCTACTTTTATATGTATTCTAGGGAAAGGAGCGATTTACAACTTTTATTTTGTTTTATTATATTTTTTTAAAGCTTCTTTTTTTTCACTATATTATGGGAGATTCTACACATTACTATTGTGGCTGGTCATAGACCCCCCCTCCCGCCCAAAAAAAAAAAAAAAATTTTTTTTTTTTTTTTTTTTTTTTTTGCTTGACTCGAGTATAAGCCGAGGGGGGCTTTTTCAGCAAAAAAAACTGTGCTTAAAAATCGGCTTATACTCGAGTATCTACGGTAGCACCTCTGAGACTAGAGGAATATAACACAGGATCACACTATTACAAATAGTCACTATAGGGAACTGCACAGCTCCTCTACCCTTTACCCACTCACAGTACATTCATTGCTACGTAAGGTGACTACCCAGGGGTGAACCTGCCCCTCTCGCCGCCCGAAGCGAACGAGAGAAAGCCGCCCCCCCCGCCGCGGAGGGGCAGGGCTGCTCTCTGCCTGAGTGTGAGGGGGCGGGGGTTAGCGGAGGGGGCGGGGCTTGGCGGAGGGGAGGGGCTTAGCGCCGTTCACAGGCATGAGAGCAGGCCTGCTCTCTGCCTGAGTGTGAGGGGAGGCTGCCAGAGCAGCGCTGCTTCAGCGGCCTCCCCAATTCACCGCTCTGTACTAAGCCAGTCCAGGACAGCTTGTCCTGGACTGGCTTAGGTAAGAAAAAATGCCGCCCTCCCTGAGGCCCTGCCATAGCGCCGCCTGAAGCGCTCACTTCAGGTCGCCTCATGGGAGGTGCGGCACTGTGACTACCCTTATACTTATCTACATTTTTAAATATATTTGCGGGGGTTTGGGACATTATTAATTAAATGGAAATATTTATTATTATTATTATTATTATTATTATTATTATTATTATTATTATTATTATTATTATTATTATTATTATTATCTGTCTGTTACAACAGGTTGACACTTCCTACCACTTACCATGTAGTAGCCATCTTATTATTATCACAGGCAGGTTTACAATGAAAGCTAACACCTCTTAGACTAGAGGCAGACACAGGATCACACCAAGAACAGTAGTCACTAAAAAGGTCTCCATATCTCCTCCTCCCTAAGATGGTTACTGTTAGAATAATCTACATTGTAAATATGAATTTGTTTTTATATTTGGGCATTGTTTATATCAAATGAAAGTTCTATCATTATTATATTTTTCTGTGTTTTACAAGAGACTTACACTTCCAACTACTTTTCAGCTTATGCAACAGCATTTTTATTATGTTCACCTGCAGGTTTACAACAAAAGATAACACCTCAAAGATTAGACACAGACAACACAGGATCACACTATAGTAATAGGTACTAAAGAGGGCTGCACCGCTCTACCTCCTCCTCTTCACAGCACAGTCTACATAAAGTGACTTCCCACATAATCAGATACATTTAAATATATATATAAATATATATATATATATATATATATATATTCATTAAAATAGATATTAATATAATCATAACAAAAACAACAATAATAACAAAAATAATAACAATAATAATACTAACAATAATAATAAATAATAATAATAATAATAATAATACTTATTTTAATTTCAAATGACTACATAGACAATCTGATGCCTTTCCCCTAATAAGGATCACATATTTTATATGCTTTTTACCCTAGGTGTTTTCTGTTGTGCTTCTGTGTGGTGTCCTGCTGAGTAAAGTACTTTTTTATGATCTGTATGACATTTCAGAAAGAGAAAAGTGATTGCCAGCGTTCAAGTCTATACAGCTATTGGTACATTACAGATTGCAGAAATATTTTGTACTTAACAAAAAATTCCGCCACTGAGAGTTTTTTTTGTTTTGGAGAAAGTTTTGTTTCTAATGGAAGTCTAGAAGGCGTGTCACATCCCTATGCTAGATCTGTTATATTATGGATGCCCCATACTCAAGAACGGGGTACAAAAATGAATCTGGCCTATGATATAGCCTAGGTATCGGTAACGGGTATTGGCCTTTAATATTTAATTTCTTCATTTTTAATAGTCTTTTATAATAGTCACAGAAACAGAGTAGGGTGAGGAGGACTTTGAGTAGTATGGCAGCTAAACATGCCCAGTGCCTTTCCATTCATCTCAACCAGTCTCCTCGGGGAAGATTTATGATGCCTTGTATGACAGTCATAAATGTTTTCACAAATGAGGCTTTTCACTTTTGCCCTACCCTGTGTCAATTTCCTGGAAGGGGGCATGGTGACAGGAGTGATGTCACCGGCCCCACCAGATTATTGATCGTTTACTCCAGTTTATTTGCATAAATGACTCCTGATTTCAAAGCGGGGGCATGACATGGGGTGATTTATGGAGATGTAGCTACAAAGTATACATGAAGGTGTCTATAAAGGATGCACTGAAAATTTTGGACTGTGACTGGAGCACTTGCTGTGCATGCTTGACATGATCCTGCCTTCTCCTGGCCATTGTATAGGGACAAGCAGAACTATATTAACATATTGGTGGGCCCTGTGCAGAGAAATGGGCCCTCTTCTTTCACCACCACTTAGCAATACCTGACTTGGAGGAATCATAATGCTCCATCATAGTATAACGCCCCTTAGTGGCTCTCACACAGTATAATGGCTCCCTAGTGGCCACATACAATATGCCCCTTATAATGTTCCCCTCCAAGTTGCCCCCCACAGATTAATATCCCCCTTCAAGTTGCCCCCACAGATTCATGTCCTCACCTCAGATTTCCCCCACTGTATTATGTCCCCCTCCAGGTTGCCTCCCACAGATTCATGTTGCCCCACCCCTCAGATTGCACCCACAGTATCATGTCCCCTCACCCCCCATATTTCCCCACAGTATCATGTCCTCAACCCAGGTTGCCCCCCCAGTATCATGTCCCCCCACAGATTCATGTCCCCCTCCATGTTGGCCTCCCACAGATTCATGTCCCTCCACCCCTCAGGTTGCCCCCACAGTATCATGTCCTTGCCCCAGGTTTCCTTCACAGTATCATGTCCCCCCACAGATTCATGTCCCTCCACCCCTCAGGTTGACCCCACCGTATCATGCCCTCACCCCAGGTTTCCTCCACAGTATTATGTCCCCCCACAGATTCATGCCCCCTCAGGTTGCCTTCACAGTTTTGTATCTCCCACCTTAATACTTTCCCAGTTTCCCCCTTTTACTCCTCTCTCTGGACCCAGAGTCTTCTAGGAGCAGCAGGTGTGATGCAAGTGACTACATCGTGCCTCCTGCTCCCAGGATACCAGGAGCAAAGAAAGTGGCCGGGTGATGAAGTAGGGTGCCTTCCGCTCCCTGTTTATCACTGTCTGCAACTGCTCAGCATCCAGAGGATGCCGATGACTTGGGGTAGCCTGGACCTACTGCCCCAGACAGCGAGACAGCAAATGTAGGACTCCCCTGCTGTCCAAAAGGGGGGCCCTGCTACCTTAGGGCCTGGTGTAAGTGCACCATTGGCCCTATGGTTAAAGTGGCCTTGGGGACAAATATTCTCATGTCAGTCATGAAAGGCTGAGATGCTGAGGCTTCACTTTAAGCTGAGGCTTTATGTTGCCGAAACGCAGCTTTTATTGTTGCAGATTGTGCTGTGTTTTTTTGAGCCAAAGCCAAGGAATGGGAAATCTATAGGAATCTCTTATACTTCTACCTTCTGCTCAATCCACTCTCTGACTTTGGCTCAAAATAAAAAACAAAGCAAAATCTGTAACCAAAAACATCTGTGTTTCCGCAACATGGGTCAGCAGCCTTAAGATATTCTGAAAGATGTTCGGTGATATTGTCTTCCATCACCTCTGGACAGAAGTAGAAGGGTAGAAGAGTTCTCTTCTCTTCATGGTGGAATTTTTGACAGGAAACTTATTCATCATAAGCAATTGGACCTTGAGAAATACATTTTATGTATCACAGCTGTCTCAGAGTTGCTGCTTCTTAACAGTAAAAATTCTAGACAGGCCGAATATTAGTCCATGCCTCTGGCCTCCTCCCTCCGAAACCAGTCGCTATGGACTGTGACATTTAAAGGGTTAAACGTCAAGATTGACGATTTTCCAACCCTGGTGATAAGTGTAAAGAAGATAAGTTTCGCCCTGTGTTCGGACAAACCAGTTCGCTTCAGTCCGAGACATTATTATACTCTGGGGTCTCTTGGGTGGAGGCCAAAGGGAGGAGACAAAAACACCCCAAAAATACTTACCTTCCGTTACATCTTCTGGGGAACCTCGTGGCATTCTGCATCTTCCTTCTAGTGGCATCTGGTGCACAACACTGGCATCATGTAGAGAAGAGACCCCAGAGTATCATCATTTACAAGTGGTGGCCATTCTAGTTCCAAAACTAATTCCAAATGGTGTGGTATTGTGAAAACCAAACAATTTGGAATATTCGTATCGAACCCAACTCGATACAAGTCGATTCGCCCATCTTTAGTTAGGAGCACACTTCATATAGTGCGGGAGACCACACAGAACCCAAAGCCATTGACGTAGAAAGTCAATTGCATCAGAATAAGGCCCATTAGTAGATGGGATATTCTATAAGTTAGTTCCTAATGGGTTAATGGCTAGTGACAACAGTCTTTGCTTCATGAGTGACGTTAAACATTGTAGTCGTGAAAGGAACACAAAGCATACATTGTACACCTTGTACGCTAAGTCGATAATATAAAGCAGATACTGCATAATCGTGAATATTTTCTTTCCTCAGGTTTCAAATGAAAATATGTATAGAAATGTGTCCCAGAGTAATAATTGTCATCTCAGCTCAGTATCATAGCCATCTCATTGGGGAATCGAGGGATGTAGTTGTTGCCGTTTCTTGGACAGCGAGAGTCGTTATCCTGACAGCCTGGTCAGCCGCGTGTTGTTGATGTGTTAGGAAATGACAAGTGACTGACAGCACAAGACACATGAAAGGAATAAGATGAAGCAGGCTCCTTTAATCTTTAGTCATAATATCTCCTTCTAACACTAAGGTATAAATACCACATATTACTATATATATATATATATATATATATATATATATATATATATATATAGTATATTATCATTATATGCCTACAGTATTACTACAGCGTTTGGATATAAATGACTATAGTAGTGAGTAACTTTATTACTTGTTATCCATTATTAGTCAACTAGTTATAACCCGCGATTTCGCCCGCTGTCCCCTCACCTTTGCGCGATCCACCTGCAGTGCGGCCCGTGGACCTCCACAGCCCTTTCCTTGCAGCCAGCGCGGTCACCTCGCACAGCGTCGCGGGCCGGTACCCCACGGCCCCGCTGCTGCACCTCCGACCCTCCCCTTTCCCTCCACCCACGCCCCCGGATCTCCCCTTACCCCCCATCTGCGCCCCTGGCCCCCTTCCCCCCTTTACAGCTCCAGTCACCTCCTACATCTACCCCTTCCCCCCAGCACCACCCACCCGTGACCTCAGTTACCCCCCCCCCCTTCCCTACTTGCCTTCTGCCCTCTGGTGTGAAACCCGGCCCTCTCTGTAACCCCTACCACCAGCAACTCCCCCAAACCAGCAACTCCCCCCCTTCCTGGCGCCTAACGATCACCCGTGGCCCCCCTCCCCTCTCCCCCTTAAGCAAGCCGGCGATCCCTGTTCCCGCAGCACTCACCATGTAGATGCTGGGGAGCTGTGTCTCCTTTCCATGTGTGCGGTCCTTTCCATGCAGTGTGTGTTCCCAGTCGCACAGTTCAAGGGTAGGTGCAGCTGGGCTTGTTCGGGGCGGGTGCGCTGCTGCATGGTACGCTGGCGTGAGGCAATGTGTGGCCGGGCGGCATGTCAGCGGCGTTCGGAAGCGTGCGGGCAGCCACCATGTTCAGCGAGGAGTCCCCACGTGCTGGCCACACTCACAATTTGGCACCAACCTATGGGCCGCTGTGCTGGCTCCCTATCCCACCCACACACTGCCATGCACCAATAGAAGTGGCGTCTAACTACCTGCGCTGACGTCATGCCCGGCCTGACAGTGGACCAGGCGACAACTTTGGAGGGTCGCGGTGGCATTTTGGGGTGAGTGAAACACTTTTAAAGTAGTCTATTACCCCTTCCTGGCCAATATGCAGGTGTGTGTGAAATTTCTAGAAAATCCATTCAGCCGTTCGAGTGTGATTGAGGAACAAACATCCAAACATCCAAACACACAAACCCACAATCATCCAAAGTCGCAAACTTTCACATTTATAATATTAATAGGATACTTTGCTACATAGAGTTATGGTATTTTCTTTGCCAAGTGCTGATCAGCTGACCCATCATGTTATCTCGATGGTTAAAACACTGCAGGGCAAAGCATGCAAAAACTGATAGGAGATATAGATTGTGAACCCTATACGGGACATTGACTGTGCAATATGATGGTGCTATATACGGAAAGTAAGCAAAATAAATAATATTGAGCACCACATTTTGTGTTACATGTTTTTTAGTTAGGTATCATATCATTCATATCTGCCGGACGACCTCCACTAACTCATTTCCAGGTCTGCTGCCTCTTACTCATAGATGTTATACAGAAAGCCAATTGACTCCTGTAATAATACAGATCAAGTTTACTCTGCTATTCAGAAAAAATGTCCTTGCTGCCTAGAACATTTATAAAATCAGAAATTGGTCACGGTATTACATTAGCAGACGGTTTTATATGTGACACGAGCTGCCATCTGACAAGCGGAATACTTCATTGACTGCCGTGTACCATTGTACTTGATAAATGCGGCACATAGCATCTTAAGGCATTCACGCTACTGTTGCTAATGTCCGTTGCTGTCTTCCGTCATAGGGTGACAGCAACGGACATTATACGGTCACAGAGAATGGTCACAGACTGATTCTGCGTCCGTTTCTATTGACACTAATGAAAACAATATGATGGAAACTATCTTATGTCATGTTTATTTATCTTTGTAGCAGAAAATAAAGTCACACACACAGGACTTAATCTTACGTTACAAACACGATGGAAGATAATTTCCATCATGTTGTTTACGTTAGTGCCAATGGAAACGAACACAGATCAGTCTGTGACAGTTTAATGTCCGTTGCTGTCATCCTATGACAGAAGACAGCAACGGACATTGGCAACAGTAGTGTAAACACATCCTGTGATATTTTTTGTGTAAATGAGGCCAGAATTCTGGTGCACTTTGTCCAATCAATCCCCTACAATGCCTTCTGAAGAGAGTGTTTGATATAACTATTGAAGGGATTATGGGACTCACACAAAGTGCACAGTTCCTTCAGCTGTTCAACAGGGGTCCCCTTATTGATTACCTATCCTGATAATAGGTCATTATTACTAAAAAAAAAAAAGTGGAATGATGTTTTAAAGGGGTTATCCATTTTTTAAAGGGGCTCTATCGCTGGGAAAAATCATTTTTAACTAATCACATGCTTGCATAGGCTTTAGAAAGTCTATTCCACACCTACCTTTAGTATGTAAATTGTCTCAGTGGTTTCTGAATAAGTCTGTTTGTATTCATATGCTAATTGTACTAGTGCATTATGCATCGTGCACCCCTTTGCTATTGTTTCCTATGAGTGCATACAGCACAGGCTGCTGCTGATGACTCAGCTTCCTGTTTGCACACACATAGGAGATTATAGCAGAGACGAGTGCTGCTGGGAGCTTCCTGTGCTGGCTGGAGGCTCATTAGCATGTGAATAAAAACAGACTTATTCAGAAACCACTGAGGCAATCTACATACTAAAGGTAGGTGTGGAATAGACTGTCTAAAGCCTATGCAAGTATGCGAAAATGACTTTTCCCAGTGATAGTACCTCTTTAAACATTAATAGCATATCATTAAGATAGATCATAAGTAGGGTTGAGCCGATCTTGAGATTTCAAGATCGATTTTAAAATCCGATTTCCGATCATTTTCCAGCCGATCTCGATCGTGAAAATTGCTCGATCGCCAATCGGAATCCAATCTTTTACGATCCCGATCGCTCAACCCTAATCATAAGTTTTCTAGTGGCAGGAATCTATCTGTTAGCACCCCTGCAGATCAGCTGTTTCCCAGAGCTGCAACTTTCAGCATTTATATGCCAGGTTCTGGGCTGCCTACTCACCATATTATTGATAGTTGGGTACCATAGCTGTATCCCTTTCAAGTTTACTGGATCCTGGTGCAGCACTCTTACCTGTGGCTATCAAAAATACTCCACTGGGGTCGGAAAAAGGGCCCTGGTCAAAGTTTGCACCTGGACCCAAAAGACTTTAGTTACATCACTGCCTGTTCTCATGATCGGTGGCAGTCCCAGCAGGTCTAACCACCCATTAGACAGGTAGTGGATAGAGGATAACGTAAAAGTACTGGAATATCTCTTTAATGAGTCTATCATCTATCGTCTATGGATTATACATACCGCTCCACAAGACAATAATGAGTGAAAAGAAAATCTAGAACAAATATGGTTTTACAGGAGTGGAAACGTGTTTCTGCCTTGACTAGAAGCTGGACATGTGCCATTTTACATTTGCAAGGTTATTGAATGTGATGCGCCGGTGTCATTAGCTATGAGATTGGATTTTAGCAAGAACATTTTTATTTGGTAGATTTTCTAACAATGGAGATGATCAGTACATGTCCTTATGGAACTGAGATTTTCGATTCTTCGGTTAAACTCTTTCATACGTTGTCCTTTGTAACATATCCTTGGGTAACCCGCAGAATAAAGGACACAAGTATTTGGAGGCTTAAAAATGTTTTTACAAAACATTAAAAGCAAATTTTATATCTGCTATGAATTTGTTACAAAAATTCCTGTAACTGAAAAACAGGAATGGCTATCGACGCAAATCCATATCTCGCAAGTGGGGTCTGCTGAACCCATTCCCTTCACATGCCTACTATATGGTCTACTCACTTCTATAGGAGTAGACCTGCAGTAACCCTGCCTTACCACTACATAGAGTATGGAGCTACGCTTCCAGCACCATTCTCTGTATCAGCTGTGGGAAACTGGTTGATAGTTGTTGGATCCCTATCGATCTTATATGCCATCAATATATGTAGAACAGACAATACTTTTAGTCCCTTTGTAACTTCCCAATGTAAATATAGGGAGAGTACAAGGGGAATATGCTACAGGTTCAGCCCCATATCACATAGGTGCTGGCTGTATCGCACAGCTGACCCCAGGCTATAACCCAGAAACAGTTGGAGACAGTGATAGTACTGTCCACAACTGTAACCTTTTAGATGCTGCAGCCTGTTGTGAACACAGAATCTAAAGGGTTGTATACTGACTATTTGGCAATCACCTTACCGATCAGCCTCACCCATGAGATCATAGGTGGCACGATTTCATTGTCATCACAGCTCAAAACCTACTAAAGAACCGCAGACCGCAGCCTTTGCTAGAACACCAGTAATAGTGAAATAAAATACAATACCGGAGTATTGGATTTTATTGTAGGAGCAATTAAATTATTTCAATCTATATTCCCCTGTCGGAACTAAAAACATAAGTTAAAAAAATTGGTAATGCCATATCCGAAAATGCCCAGACTAACATTATATAAAGTGTGATGCAAAATATATTGGGGAAGGGTTCCTCAATGTATAAACCAGCCACGCGCTCCCTCGGTGTAGACAAATATCGATACACGGATATGTAGACAAAAGTAGATCTTATTGTAAAAAATGACACGTTTCAGGGTTTTTTGGTACTCTATGAGTGCCACCCCTTCATCAGAGCTCTTATTGAAGCTCTATCAGCATGTACTAAGGTCTCCTAATAAGCGCGGCCATACTTGTTCAATTGCTTTATAGGATTATATAAAGTGTGGGGAAGATAGCTCGGTAGCAGCAGTGGTGCAGACCCAATGAGTCAGAGACAGAGACACAAATCTTGTGCAAACAGGTTTATTTACAAAACCACAGCAAAAAAATAAAATAAAATAAAATAAAATAAATAGACCTTGACTTCAGGCACAAAACAATGAGCAAAATAAAATACAGCCTTAACTTTGGCAAAATCCTGCTCGTCTGAGCTACTAACTAAACAGTTATAATAAACTAACTATATGTGTGGCTTACTATCAGCCACATGAACAAACAACTAAGTGTCCCACTGGACTCAGAGTGTAAAGACAGACCCAGATGTCTCCTCTCACTCCCTGGATCTGTCCTGAAGTGCAGGATCCGCAGCCTTTTCTGGCCCAGTAAAGAACCTATGACCCACACCTGGGGCTGAGGCCTACTCCAGACCCGCAGTGGACCACACATAAGTTAAAAACATGGGGGAGATATAGCGAGATTCCAGCACTCTGCCTGTCACCTTCTCACATAAAAAAAAAAACAGAACAGATTTAAGTGGTGTCATTACAAAATACAACTTGTCCTACAAAAACTAAGCCACAAGTTATGTTAATTGAAAAATGTAAAAAAGGACTATGGCTCGTGGAAGGTTGGAAGGAAAAAAATAAAGTGAAAAAAATAAAAACTGAAATCGCTCTTCATTTTCAAATTAGTTATAGGTAGGGTTGAGCGATCGTGTTCGGAAAAGATCAGATTCCGATTGGCGATCGAGAAAATTTCACGATCGCGATCGAAATTCCGAACACAATCTTTTTAGGTGGGATCGAGATCGGTACTATTTCCCACAATGCTTTGCTTAGCCTTCACACTGAGTATACGCGTTGCTCATTTTGAGTGGAGTGTATACTCAGTGTGAAGGCTCCGCTGCAGTTCCATAGGAATGAATGGAAGCAGCCGGCACACAGCCTTAACCCCCTGCACGCCGGCTGCCTCCATTCATTCTAATGGGAGACTAAACTAACATCTCCAGTAGCTACTTACCGCCCATACTCTCCTAACATGGGAGGCAGGGGGCAGCAAGGCGAGAAGAGCAGCATGGAGCGGCAGAGAGGTGAAGAAGAACACCGGGCACCGGAGCAGCCATCTCTGCAGGTAAGTGGACACCAGGGGGGAATAAGTAGCCAGAGGATTAAAAAAAAATCCTCTGGCTACTTAGTGATTCACTACACAGCGTGGATTCTAGCAATTAAAGCATTCAATTGTTAGATTCCATGCTGTATGGTGAATAGGATTGTTTTTAAAATCTGATCTCCAATTAGTAAAAAAATCCCATTGACTTGCATTGGGATCGGAATTGGGATCGAGATCAGATTCGAATGAAAAATGATCGGAAATCGGATTTTAAAATCAATCCTGAAAAGTCAAGATCGGCTCAACCCTAGTCATAGGCTATATTAATTAATGGTCTGTATTAAAATTAGAGGTTGGAAATCATTCAACTAAACAAAAAAGATACTAAATAGAAGAGTTCTTTACAGTCAGAGTCAGACTTATTCTTTACATACGACTAATTCTAATTGTAAGGCATGAAGGGAGAGACAGTAGTCACACCTGACTGGTGCCTGTGAGGACTACAGGGACTCGCCATATAAAAAGACACCATCGTACAGTAGTATTGGGTCCCAGGAGTCTCAATCACCGCTCTTGCATTTTTAAAGGAAGAGTTAATCCAAGCTTGGCTTCATATTTCTCCAGATTATTCTCCTGTTCGCTGACTTTTGTATCCTTTCCTTAAAATTGATATCTGAATTTTTGATGCAAGTAGAAGCATTAGGCAGAATTCACAGTCTACCCAGAGCCCAAATTGTCACAATTAATCCTGTATTTTCCACAGCAAAAACTCAACTCATTCTAATGACTGCAAAGTAGCTGAAGGAGAAGCCCTTGAAGCCGTATTTCATCTTCGGTAGTATTTTATGGCTGCTAGGTACAATGCACTGTTCAGCACATTTTCTTTTATTGTTTCTTCATGTTCTGCAGGGTGGTGTACGCTGCCATTCACAGGCCACATTAGAAGAAATCGTAGCCATAATTTATAATTATTCTCCCATCTTTATTAGTTTCTATTTGTACAATGTTTATTATATATGAGGATGTTAAAAACTAGTATGCGGGTAAGAACCTTGTAATAGATACTGTCATATTGATAACAAAGCTCAACAAAACCCAAGTGTATCGAGTTTAACATAGTATCCTACGGTGTTGATCCAGAGCAAGATGTTGTATTTACTGTAGATGGATTCCATCAATCTGTAGGGTCCATAACATTCTATTCCCATTCTCATCCATGTTTACAAGGGCTCTAAATGGGGACGAGAGATGTAAAAGGATACTCAAAGATAAAAAGCTAAGTCCACTGGGAATGGCTGACCACCATACGTTTTATACTGGAAAAAGTTTTATACTCGAAACGCGTTGTGCCTTTGTACGCAATAAAGTAAAGTTCACATTTTCCATTGAACTCTCCATCATTGACCAGTGAGCGTGGTTTATCCTTCCTTGGGAGAAGGGGTTCCCGCCAAATCCCCCCCCCCTACTCATTTGGTATCAGTACAAAAGGATCAGGCATGTTGAATTCTTAAGGGGATATTCCCATGACGCTTGTTCACTAACCTGCAGGCTGTTGTGCTCTCTTCACTTCCTGGTTTTCTCGGCACATTGGTGGGCGGGGTTTCACTTGCACGGGATTGGTTGTAAATGAATCACCACAGTGTGAAGCTGATGTAGCAGAGCTGGATTTGAGTCAGTTTGCATTACATACAGAGGTAACGGACTCCTTATCTCAGCCCTTATCAGCCAAATTCAATTAAACCGACTAATAAGAGCTCAAAAATCCCGGAGCTCTCACCTCCCCTATCTGTGTCATTTAAGTAGCGGAGCTTCTCAAACATCTCAGAGCTGCTCCCAGCCCCTTGGGATTATTTGCTCATTTGTCAAGTGATGTAGCTGCCTGCTCTCAGGGGGGGGCTGAGAGCAGGCTGCTACATCACTTGACAAATGAGCAAATAATCCCAAGGGCCATAGAAATGGAGTGTAAACAATGAAGTGGATAAATTAAGATAGCGGCCAAACAAAACAGTTTTGATAAAGCAATGCATTTAGGAAAAGTCTTAAATCCACATAAACTAGCAGTATAGATAGGATCCTTGTGATGGGACAACCCCTTTAACAGCTGATCCTTTTCCCCCAAAATCTGTCATCAGGGAATGGTCAGGACACCTGCTAACATATTAGATGATCATTTGGTCCCACCAAAATTGTTATCAATATCAGTAGCTGGCGTGTAGAGAATGGAGCAGGAATTAGCTGCGGCGAACAGTTGATTGATAGGGATGTCACGTTGGACCACCACCAATCTGATATTGATAGGTCATCAAAAAATGTTGCCCAAAATTTCCTTTACAATAAAGTGTATCGCCACCTTTAGATACCTAAAAATTAATTGCAGGCTAGTGTCCTATTATTTAGTATAGTTATTGCATATGTTTTTCTATGGGAATCGGTTATATAGAGGATAATGCATATGTCACCTTTGAACACAGTAACTAGACCCAAGTCCCATAAGAAAGACTGTATTAGAAGGAAATGCAGTGAGATACAATATCTGATCAGCACAGTTCATTATCTCCTTTGGAAGGGTAATAAAAAGCTTTATTACCAAAATCAGGAGTAACATATGATCTTGTCTCATTGACTTATAGATGTAAATGTGCTAAAATCCCTGTGGTTCAGTCTTTGTCATGAACTCAGTTGCTTCAGAGTTCATTATCAAGTGTTGGCCGAATTGTGTGCAGAATTTAGAAATGTAACAAATATTAACCTGACACTTAACACGTTAAGTACATTGTAGCGCAGGACTTATAATCGACGCTTTCAGATATAACACTAGAGCTAGATATTAGAGATTTAAAGATTTCTGGCACCAAAAACCCTTCCTGAACAAACAATGGGTATGCTGGACACACGGTAGGTGGACGTCTTGGTTTGGATTTGTATTGGGACCCAATGGCAGTAAAAATCTAGCTAGTCTCCCATTAGACTGAATGGACGCAGCCGGCGCGCAGGGGGTTAAGGCTGTGTGCCGGCTGCTTCCACTCATACCTATGGAACCGCAGCGGAGCCTTCACACTGAGTATACACTCCGCTCAGAATGAACGCTATTGGCCAGTAGCAAAGCATTGTGGGAAATAATCACCGATCTCGATCCCAACTAAAAATATTGTGTTCGGAATTCCGATTGCGATCGTGAAATTTTCTCGATCACCGATCGGAATCCAATCTTTTCCGAACACGATCGCTCAACCCTGATGAGAGCACAGCACTTAGTTATCTCCAGCACTCATATAGAGAATGAAAGGAGCAATGGAGTTCATGTTTGGTCCGGCCCCGACTGATCATTATGTTATCCCCTACCATATCAATAGGGGATAGTTTCATATCTTAGTACACCTCCCTGAACCATATCATACTTGCGTGAGCTCCCAATTACTCTAACTGATCCATGACGTTCCATCTGTATTCTCTAGATGCGCCATCAGTTTTTATGTTTTGGCTGTAGTTTCTGTTCCGCCTATAATGTCACCCAGAAATAGAAATTAAAAATTCTGTAACTATTTTTTTTTAAAACCACAGCGCCACCATTGTCCATAGACTGTGTCTAGTACTGCAGCTCAACCCATTTTGAGTGAAGCATAAGAAGCATCACCAAAATAGAATCTACCGAATACCGATATCTTGCTTAGGCTGTAGGATAATATTTTCGGGATGAGAATGCAGGCTCATCATAACAACTTCCATCTTTCTATCACTGGGTTTACATTTTATTTTGCAGTTGGCTGAGGATAATATGAAGAAACCAGGCAGGGAGGATTTTTTTTTTCTAAATCTGTTTTGCAGCTTAAAGGAAGATCTGGGATTTTGATGCTAAAGACTGAATGGAACGCAACAGATTACATAGTTATATTTAACATTTGTAAATTTTAACAAGCAGCTTTTTCATTTCCAGTGTTAGCTGACAACAAATCCTAAAGACGGATGCTCATCCTCCATAACTAATCATCCCGGCTCTATGCCACTCTATGTTTCCTAACAAATATCGCTTTCCAACAATTAGCATTATTGTAATTACTGTTATCTCTGCATTATACAAATGGAACGCTGACTCCTGAGATAATGTGTTTTTTGTTTATGTGAAATATACGTTACATTATACCAGGATATTGAAACATTTCTCTTGACTTCGCTTAAAGGAGATGTTTGGCAGTAGTGAACAAATGGCTGCTTTCCAAAAACAGCAAAACTGGGCCTGGTATGGCGAGTCAGCACCAGTCACATGGACGGTAATATTGGACAAATACCAAGAGTGGCACAGTTTCTGAAAAAGGGCTGCCATGTTTTTCAAATCTTAACTCCAGTAATGAGGATGTATCTTGTTGTATATTCTATCTTAGTTATTATTATTATTATTATTATTATTATTATTATTATTATTATTATTATTATTTATTTCTATAGCACCATTAATTCCATGGTGCTGTACATTATTATATTAATTCCATGGTGCTGTACATTATTATATTAATTCCATGGTGCTTTACATTATTATATTAATTCCATGGTGCTTTACATTTGGGGGTTACATACAATACACAAAATATACAGGCAGGTATAAAACTAACAGTGACTGACTGGCACAGTGGGGTAGAGGGCCCTGCCCGCGAGGGCTTACAATCTATGGGGGAAGGGGGGGGGTAGAGACAGAAGGAGAGGGGGAGACTGTACAGATGGCGGTGCGGTGATAGTGTTATTGGAGGTTGTAGGCCTTCCTGGATAGGGGAGTCTTCAGGGCCTTCTTGAAGCCTGTGATTGTGGGGGATCAGTCTTATGTGTCGTGGTAAGGAGTTCCAGAGTATGGGGGATGCAGGGGAGAAATCTTGGAGACGGTTGTGTGAGGAGCGGATGAGAGCAGAGCGGAGTAGGAGGTCATTGGAGGATCTGAGGTTACGTGTGGGCAGGTAGCGGGAGATGAGGTCAGAGATATATGGAGGGGACAGGTTGTGGATGGATTTGTATGTTAATGTTAGTAGCTTGAACTCAATTCGCTGGGCTATAGGTAGCCAGTGGAGGGACTGGCAGAGGGGAGCAGCTGATGAGGATCGGGGGTGAGGTGAATTAAACAGGTAGCACAGGGTGTAGGGTGGACTGGAGGGGGGCGAGGGTGTTTGCTGGGAGTCCATGGAGAAGGGTGTTGCAGTAGTCTAAGCGGGAGATTATGAGGGCATGGACGAGCATCTTGGTAGTTTCAGGGGTGAGGAAGGAGCGGATTCGATGGATGTTCTTGAGCTGGAGGCAGCAGGTGTTAAGGGATTGAATGTGTGACTTGAAGGATAGGTCGTAGTCTAGGGTAACCCCAAGGCATCGGGCCTGTGGGACAGGGGTAAGTGGGGTTCCGTTAGCTTTGATAGATGGGTCAGGTGGAGGGGCCATACGGGGTGGGGTGAAGATGATGAACTCTGTTTTCTCCATGTTCAGTTTGAGAAAGCGGGAGGAGAGGAAGGAGGCTACAGCCGGTAAGCAATCTGGAACTCTGGCCAGCAGGGAGGTAATGTCTGGTCCAGATTTATTCATTGTTGGACTGGTCACTAGAGTTCCAGAGGATTCTCCAATGGGCCCAGACTCTAAGACAATAATGGTCCAGCAGAAGATGCCCAAATGTGAACGGCACTATGGCTTATTTACTAGGGATTGTTGGAGAGTTTGTCCCCAGAATCACCTAAATAGGACCTTTCATGTCCTCAGGCACATGCGGTTTTATATACCTCTGGAAAGCCAACAGTACACTGAATTCAGCACAGTCAGCTTTCCCATTATGTGCCCCATGGGAAGAACTATCAGTGAATTTACCGATAGCTCTTCACTGTCAGAAGGGCGTTCCTGACAGTCTAACTGGGAACGCCCCTCCTAACAGTCTTTCTATAGCACTATACTGTCAAAGGAGGCATACCTTACCGCCCAGCAATGACGCTGAGAGCCAAGGAACGAGTACTGTAAGGAGGAAGGCTACTGTCGGCTTTCTATATAAAACCACATGTGTCCGAGGATATGAAAGGTCCTCTTCAATGTGGCAGACCTAAGGAACCTTGGTCTGACGTTGGTTCATTAACTCCTTTCCAACATCCACTGTACATTTACGACAAATGTTGGGTCTTTAACTATAGCACCCACTCCGGAGTTGAGTAGGTGACATCAGCTACAGGTCCATGATTGTAGACAACACTATTCACGTACATCTAACCATTCAGATGTCATGGTCATGGGCAACCGTCGCATCTGAGAGGTCATTTTGAGGGTGGGGAATTTTTCCAGTTCCGGAGCTACACCCTAGCCCACAACGAGATCATGGGAGCCACTTGATTGCTATGACATCCAGAGACCTTATGAAAACTCCCAGGCCTGCCTGCCCTAAGTTACCACTAAGCTCTGCCTGTAGCAGGGCTTAATAGTAACATCGCCATTTTACCATAGCCATTTAGCAGTCACTCACTCTCCCTCTAATTGATACCTCCGTGAGTTTGTAGAGATTTCAGATGACTGTCAGATTAGGAAGGAGGGGGCGGTAGGAATAGAATCAGATACATGAAGAAAGAAGCATTTTTCCTTGTTAACATGTATTACAAAGATTCTTTTATTCGCTTGTACTGTTGATTTCTGCAAAGTTTGTAGAAAAGTTAGAGGCTTCTCGTATGTTTTTCTGCAATAGTACAAGTGCTTAAAATTCTATTCGTTCTGTGCCTATCGATATTAATAAAAGATGGCATTATATATGAGGCATCAATAATGAGACACCTTGACGTAGCCATTGAGAGGTATATAATGTAGGGGTGTAATCTAAAGAGGAGCTTCCATTCAGACTAGAGCATTCATTCTCAAAGATGGGGTCACATACAACATAATATCCATGAATGGCGGAATCATAAGCTCCTCTAATAACATAATAATATCAACTACAATGTCTCCCAATGTCTCCCAATGTCTCCCATGGTTGATTTTCAAGGTCCATTCTAAAGAATATGTAACAAAGGTGTCCAGAACTGAATTATGATCCATTCACACTACAATACTTCAAATTGTTTCATATTATATTATAATAATATAATAATTTCCATGGTGACTACTACCAGACATAGATGGTTTACATGTCTCAGTGTAGACACTTGATATACAGCGTATTTCTAACCATTCACCTCTTAAAGAGGACCCGTCGCCTCTCCTGATTTTCACAGTTTTACTTCACTGGCAATCCGACTGCTTGAAGAAAGTATGAGGGAAAGATCTAAACATGGTAAGGCTCGGCACACATCTGCGCAGGAGTCAACCCCGTTGTGGAAACCACCGTAAATCGTTTTATGTATTATGCCCCATAGTGACCCCTGCACACAGTATTATCTCCCATAGTGACCCCTGAATACAGTATTATGACCCATAGTGTCCCCTGCACACAGTATTATCCCCCATAGTGCCCCCTGCACACAGTATTATGTCCCATAGTGTCCCCTGCACACAGTATTATCCCCATAGTGGCCCCTGCACACAGTATTATGTCCCATAGTGCCCCCTGCACACAGTATTATGTCCCATAGTGTCCCCTGCACACAGTATTATGTCCCATAGTGTCCCCTGCACACAGTATTATCCCCATAGTGGCCCCTGCACACAGTATTATGTCCCATAGTGCCCCCTGCACACAGTATTATGACCCATAGTGTCCCCTGCACACAGTATTATCCCCCATAGTGCCCCCTGCACACAGTATTATGTCCCATAGTGTCCCCTGCACACAGTATTATGCCCCCATAGTGACCCCTGCACACAGTATTATCCCCATAGTGGCCCCTGCACACAGTATTATGTCCCATAGTGCCCCCTGCACACAGTATTATGTCCCATAGTGTCCCCTGCACACAGTATTATGTCCCATAGTGGTCCCTGCACACAGTATGATGCCCCATAGTGGCCCCTGCACATAGTATTATCCCCCATAGTGGCCCCTGCATACAGTATTATCCCCCATAGTGTCCCCTGCACACAGTATTATCCCCCATAGTGCCCCCTGCACACAGTATTATCCCCCATAGTGCCCCCTGCACACAGTATTATGTCCCATAGTGTCCCCTGCACACAGTATTATGTCCCATAGTGGTCCCTGCACACAGTATGATGCCCCATAGTGGCCCCTGCATACAGTATGATGCCCCATAGTGGCCCCTGCACATAGTATTATCCCCCATAGTGGCCCCTGCATACAGTATTATGCCCTATAGTGGCCCCTGCACACAGTATTATCCCCCATAGTGACTCCTGCACACAATATTATGCCCCATTGTGGACACCCATGATCAATTATTATACTCTGGGGTCTTTTCAGACCCCAGAGTATAATAATCAGAGCGTCACAGCCCAGGAAGGATACAAAAAACACTGTTACTTACCTCTCCCTGGCTCCAGCGCACTCCTCGCAGATGTCGGCCATTTTCAATGATGTACAGGACGCCAGACGTCACGTGAGCAGTGGCTTGTGTCACGATGCATAAGGACGCAACCCCCGGCCCATGTGACGCCTGGGACATCAAGGTTTAAGTACTGAGGCCTCATGCACACAACCGTGTGCAGTGTATGGAACAGTAAAAACAGCACGGATGAGACATGGATTGGTAGCCATGTGTCAGCCATACTTTTCAATGACCCATACATCGAAATAAATTGGCAGGTATAGGTCCTGCTCCAAATTTTGTGACTCTTTACTTCGGCCCAGAAACACATCCGCAAGTCCTAAGGCTGTATGAATGGACCTATAACAGTTAACGGGTCTGTAAGTTTATCTGCAATTGCTCAACTGCAATTGCAGATAAAAACTACGGTCAAGTGCATGGAGCCTTGTATACACAAACAAGTCAAGAGATTCAGGTTCTCTTATAATAGCATACAGCTATTTTGGTCCTTTAGGATGCAATTTTGTCAAATTTTGTAACTCTCTACCTGTCTACTGAGATGTTTTAGGACTTGTTTTTTGTGACCGGTGGGGTCTGAAATCTGATGCCCAAACTGTGTACAGAGCCAGAAACAAGAGGCTTCATACACTGTGTAGTGCCCAAGTGATGATAGTGAACCCGTAGCACCGGGTACAGACCCATCAGATCCATACACTACGTTCAGAACAGGTAATCAATGCAGGAACCAAGTGTTGGACCCCCATTTTTGTTGCCTGAAACTATGTCTGTACAAAAAAGTGCCCATAAATGCAAGGTAAGTGTGTTGTAAGCCTAGAAAACACCAACCCAGAGCATGGTCTCTTTGGAAAAACAACTATGGAAGAAGGAAATAAAAAACATCAGGAAATCTGGGAAAAAAAATGTAATGTATCTAGGGCTAGTCATAAATGACCATTGACTATAACCTAGCCGGTATGTTCTGTTGGGTGGAGGGGTAAGAATGATGGACTCTGTAATTATCCACCTTCTCGTACATTGTCTATGCTATAAATACTATGAGAAACCCTCGAGTGAGATGAAATGTTGTATCCATAGAGTACAGGTTAAATCAATGGTGATCGGACTATGATTGTTCTAGGAGCTCAAAGGTTAGAGAAACGTTGTGTGATCACATGAAGCGCCCTGTATCTGTGCTGATCTCTGTGATCGCTGCAGAATGGAGAGAAAAGGCCGCTCTGTTCTCTATGATCAAAAGAATGGGATTTTGTCTGATAGACACTTGATTCTGTGTGATTGGCAGGGGGATTCGCAGTCAGGCATTGAGGTTGCATTGGACATTTAGGCAAGGGGACTCAGCTGTAACTTAATGGGAGTTTATTCCCTTTATTTATTTTACTAATTACTAATTTGCTAAGCCTGGATTCCGTTTCTATTGGGGAAATCCATCTCCCATTCCACATTTTTCGAGAGGAAACCCCATTATAGTCTCTAGGGATTCAGATCTGACCAAAATTTTTCAAAAATTTGAGCTCAACCTAATACGTTTGCGGTTCGTTGCCCCTGAATCACTATTATACTCTGGGATCTCGTCCAATAACTGTGGCCAATCCCAAAAAAAATCCTGTATAGTATTTGCCTCTCCACACCCATCCATTGAGTCTTTGTCCTCAGTCTCCCATACAACGTCCCATGACATACGTACATAACTTCATGTCAATAAATGCGGTTACGCCTGTGTATCCATAGAGGTAAAACACATATATAATCGACATCACTTCAATATTATATAAGAGCAGATATTTGTCTGAATATACCTTTATCTTCATGTAGGACATTTGCTGTCTCTTTATAATGTTTCTTTGCAAAAAAAAAAAAAAATTGGGTAGCAAATTTTGCCAAGATTTTATTTTATTACGTGCCAAAACATGTTCTCAGACTACGCATATTATATTGGGATGAATCACGATGAGCGTGATCTCGTCTTATGAAAGTAAAGGCGAGCTTGTGCCTATTATACAGCTTATGGAGGTGCTATTGGACCCTCAGAGAGAGAAGACTCATTTCAAGCTGGTGTAAGCCGATGGCTGGTCAGGTAATGGAGGGGGTGTACATCTCACCCAGACTACTAAGGTGGGTGAGATGAGAGAACTCCAGAAAGAACATTTCTCAGCAGATAATTATGTCTGCTGAGGGTTATTTCAAAGTTCCAGTTACTGGGCTGGATTTTTTGGAATGACAGGTAGGTTGGTAGTGGGACCTGTCATTCCACCCCCCTCCAGTCCACACTTTGGGGATGTTTTGGCAGCAACTCAGCTGTTGAGAGTCTCCTTGTCAAAGAGTCTTAAGAAGTCAACTCCAGTAGCAGACTGGGGGGCAGAGCTTGACTGGAGAGCCAACAGAGAGGTCATATTTTTGGAGCTGTGTCCTGAATGATTCTACTGTCTTTGGATTTCTGTTATTCTAGGTGAGGTAACCTATTCTATATTTAGTTAGAGCCTAGCCGGGCAGGGATTTATTTTTGTATTGTTTCCTTTTGTTGCTGCACTACCTTTTTGAGTGAAAATAAACTCTACCTTTGTTTTTGGACTAAAGAATCTGGACTTTTGGTGTAATACCACTCCATCTAGCAACCCCAGAATCTGACAACTGGTGGAGGATGCGGGCAATGGAACCAAGGGGCTACGGAAAGGTGGGGCTGGGGCATGTACCTGCCATTCCTAAAAATCCAGCCCAGTAATTGGAACTTTGAAATAACCCTCAGCAGACAATAGTTATCTGCTGAGAAACATTCTTTCTGGAGTTTTCTCATCTCACCCACCTTAGTAGTCTGGGTGAGACGTACACCCCCTCCATTACCTGACCAGCCATCGGCTTACACTGGTTATTTAATGGAAAGTGAGGACCTGCACGGGGATCTAGAAGATTCAGTAATGGTGGTAACATTGGATCGTATTTTATGTTTGGCTTATGGCCTCTTGTCCTTGTACATTGTTGCTGATACACGTAGTACTCAATTGTGGCCCTGAAGGTGAGTTATTTTTACCCTTTACAAACGTGTGCAATTTGGATAATACCTCATTTAGGACTGACGCTGCCATGTAGGTATAGTATATATAGTACAGTATATTGTATAAGAGGTGCAAGCAAGCAATATCTTTTCCAGCTTGTTTGCCAGTAAACATACAGATAATACATTACATAACAGTATGCCTGAGAGTTTTATTGTGAGATCTCTCTTATCCAGATTATCAGCTTTCCTCTCTGTCTTGATTGACATCCTGTTTGCAAGTTTCCTTCCAACAACGTAAGCCGCAGGGCTGGTGTTTCCTATTCGAAAATCTCCCTGAATCCACCCATGTTGTACTAAATGCTTAGTGCCAAATGTATTTATGCAGATTGTTATTATCAGTAGCGACATCGTTTACTATTGTGTTTCAGATTTTATATTGAGAAGGTTGCTGCAACAGAACTAGTATAAGGACAGATCACATGGTGAAAGATAATCATTGTTGTTGTTATTACTACTATTATTATTATTATTATTATTATTATTATTATTATTATTAACAATAATAATTGAATTAATATTTTAATTATTATTATTATTATTATTATTATTATAATTATTTAATATTGTTTTTATTACTTTATTTTTTGTGATATTTTTTTTTCCATACATGTATATAAAAATTATTTTCGTTATTATATTTCCATATGCACTATATCGCCACCTGGTGTCCAATATTATAGTAAAGTGCCTGTCCCAAAGGCCAGGGTGCCAGCTCAATTATTCTCCCCACTTCCGAGCACCCATTTCCTTGTTTCTGCTCTCGATATGGTGACGCTCTCTGCACTGAACAACAGCCTATATAAATTGCTCCTATATAAATATCTCCTATGGCACTTGTCAGGGTTGACAGCATTTCAGCAAGCGAGTACTATTTATTTCTACTGCTCAAGACTCCGTGGTAAAATTATTGCCTAAATATCTGCAGAGAAACATAACTAAGAATTTATGGTTGCCAGAGGTGGGAGAAGACTAAGTGGGACACTTACTGCAGACCATATTTACAGCTGCCAGATGGGGAAGGGGACTGATTAGGGAGCTTACTAGGGACTATATGACTATACTCATAGCTACAAGAGGGGGAGGGGAGTTATTGGTGGTAATATAGAGCAACATGGATTGTAACACATTTAAAGTGCATGCAAGGGCTTTTGGGATGCTGCTTGCAATAGTAAAAAGGTAAATTTTATTTCTGCAAAACAAGTGCAAAGTACACCACCGTTATTCTATCCTTTAATGGCCTGCTTCAATGGTTCTGCCACAGCTGGATTTTTTTCTTCAGCCCTCACCGTTCCTGAGTAATCAGTTGCATTACTTTCAGCACAATTATACTCTCTACTGTCTGATGGGTGGTTGGGGGTAGGAGTAATCACACAGGGACCACCCACAGGGAGCAATATTGGGGGTTGCAGTTAACAGCAGTGATTGCTCAGGAATGGTGGGGGCTAGAGAAAAACTGTGCTGAAATGAGTGGAGGGGCACCTGTTGAAATACAAAAAGAAATGGAACAGGTGGTGATAAGTCCTCTTATGGGAGTTGTGTGTGAACGTGATTTGTAGGATAACCAGTTAAAAGGGAAAATTGGTATCAAACTCACAACAATACCGTGTAGGGTGAATTCTAAATGTCCTCATTAATGTCTGTTGCTCTCTTCTGTCACAGACAGGCAGAAAAAGCTGACACTCTATATACGTATTTGTCTTCATGGACTCACGTCGTGTGAATAAGGACTTAGTCGGTTAATGTGTATTCCAAACAGAATAAGTTTCCCCATCCACAGGATAGTGTATAACCTACCGATTGGTGGTGGTCAAACTGCTGGGAGCCCCACCATACACGGGTATGTTTTGCAGGAGGCGGTGCTCACACATAAGTGCCTCAGAGTTATTAACTTGTAAGAGACGGCCAGAGGACTCACTGCGGCAAAACCGTTTTTTTTTACCGGACACAAAGTTGGATATGCAGTACTTTGTGTCCGGTTAAAAAAAAAAAGGTTTTGCCACAGAGACCACAAAAGGCACTCACGGCCGGGCACTGTCTGCCAGGTTTCCGTCTTCTGTCAGCAGATCGGGCGCTGGTGTGAACCCGCCCTTAATGTGTTTTTACTCTAGTTTCAATGCAACAATTCCTGCCATGTTGTTTTTAATACAATCCTTTTAATCATAAGCTGATCACAGGCTGAAGAAACAAATAGGAGTCGCTAAATTTCTTTGCAGCGCCACCCCAGGTGAAGTGAAGTATTACATGGTGCCAATTGAAACTTTGATTTAAAGGTTTACCCAAAAATTCTAAATAGATAAAACTTGAGATATTGTATAGAATATCTTACGCTACAGCTATTGTTGATCTGTAAACTACCATATAATGTCTAGTTAACAGAGCTGGTATAGAGACCCATAGAGTCCTTATGGTGCAGTAAGTACTCTATGTGCTAATGGATAGGGGAAGATACTTTATCAGATTCCCTCAACTGCATTCACTGCCTTATCACAACCACTAGTGAGCGATTTGGTATTAGAATGTGAAGACACTATAACTGAACCCCACAGTTGCAGTGCAAGAAGCTTCTACTCTCTTCTCCACTCACTACCTACCACAAATCCAGACTCAATGTTAGGGAATTGCTAGGACAGCAATTCCCCAGTAGCTGTTGAACCCTGGGACGGGGCACAAGAGACAGTGAGCCCTAAGCTGACGCCCCCAACTGTCCCTTCCTATTGCCAGGCCCTATCCTATGTAATAGGCGGCAACTCGAAGACGGTCCCTTCCTGGATATGTGAAACACAAAACGGAGACAAGACGGACAACAACAAAGGGAGGTCAGCTAACCAAGGGTCAGTAAAAGTCGAGCGATGCAGTGCCAAATCAGAGTCCAAAGAATAGTCAGTGAGGAAAGCCAAAGATCAAGGATAAGAATGCAAGCAAAAATAGTGACAGTAAGGAGCAAGTATGCACACGGCAATAGCAAGCACTGGTGTGCATGAGAGCCAAGGCTAAATAAGGAGGAAGAACCCGCCCCTGGACAGAAAGGCAGGCTGTCAATCACAGGCAAGACAAAATTTTACCACTTAATGGACAGAGGCAACAAGGGCAGAAGACGGGTGTGGTGCAAATACAATCACAGAACTAGAGCCGTGTTCACACAGTGCAACCAAAAACTTTAAGCCAAGAACCAAACTGCACCCGCCTCCTGCGCCGCAGCACGCGAGCAGAGGGTGGTACAGAGACCCGAACAGGCAGAGATGTTACACTCAATCAATGGATGGTAGAAAGTGGGGAAAGAACGGCTGGCACTGTTTACATCTTAAATGTTGGAATCTATAGTGACCATACCAGTTGCATTTATACCCCATCAGCTGAATTATGTTGGGTTATGATGGCTGGGGCACCATGTCCTGATGTTCTTGAGTGTCAGGATGTACTGTAGAGCAGCCCCTGGAGGCCAAACCAGAGGCTGGCCGGGATAGGAGTGGGAACGAGCGAGTAAAATATTGTCTGCAGCCTGTTGGAATAATCCATTAGGTAGCAGAACCAATTTTAAAAAGTTCCACCACTGTGATGTTCCCGTATCTCTGAGGTCCCATGCAGTTGTTTAGGTTGCTTTATGGTTGGCTCCTGCCTTGTATAGGACTAAAATAAAAAGTA
This sequence comes from Leptodactylus fuscus, assembly GCF_031893055.1. NCBI lineage: Eukaryota > Metazoa > Chordata > Amphibia > Anura > Leptodactylidae > Leptodactylus > Leptodactylus fuscus. Next base: position 345,029,170 of record NC_134265.1, read on the forward strand.
AAAAAAAAAAGTTTGAAATATGTTAAATATTAAAAAAAATGGAAAAAATATAAATCGGATTTCCCCCATAAAAATATCATTTTTTTAAAAAAATTTTTTTAAAAAGAACACCTACTCGAGGCTCTACTCGAAACGAATATCGAATCTCAAATATTTCACTACTCGCTCATCTCTAATTGGTATTTTCTGGTCCTCACAATAGGACGTTAATGGGAGTGTAACCATATGGGCAGCTCATAGTTGGAGAATGCCCATATTTTGCTTGTACCCTTAATTGAATTATGGTGGCGACACAGTTGAGTGCAGGAGCCCTGTTAGCACAATGACTGAGGATGACTGTGATTAACTAGTGGATTTGCACATGACACATCCAAGGCAGTTAATATCTTTGACGTGCAAATAGATGTAAGAAGACATTTAAAGAATGATAAGATGAGCTGCCGTATGACAGCCGAAACACCGAGGTATCAAAAATATTTAATCACTGTGTAGATTAAATTTCCTAAAATATATAACAATTCTAAAGGAAAAGAAAGATACCTTAGGGTTTTTCCATAGATAAAAGTGTTCGGCTTCAGTACCTGGGAATTTTCCAACTTCAGACATAGTGATTTCTGTATGCAGGCTATAGAGTCCTGTGCATGAATATGAGCCATATCGCTTATAGTACTTTATGTAGGAAGATGAAAGTAGAATGACACTTAGCTATAGACATAGACGAACCTCCAGAACTCAGCCAGAATCGGGGCACAGTAACCCAATAGATAGTACACTGTATATAGCCTTACCATGCTGCTGTTCACTGTAGTGGCACTTATGAAAACCCTCTTTAGCCAGTCATAGATATCTTGACCGGGTCTTCCTGGTGTCATGTAAGAAGTGGGCTGTGTCACCTACCAGCAATGAGTCATTCTCACACACTCAAAAAAAAAAGATATTGCAGCTGCATCCCCCTCCTCCATCTCCTCTATTCACTGTTTCACACTATATGGATCACTGCAATGAGACTGACCAATGGACATGACATAACATGGCCTGGGGGAACTGCTGCTGCCTCAAACTGCTGACCCACTAAGTTCCCAGGTTTTGGACTTTCACGGATCTTTATAGTAGGTCAGCAATTACAAAGTACCAGAAGAACTTCTGAACATACATGCAGTTAGTAATGCCGCCCTCTAATAACGCACAGTGAACGACGTCTGCATAGAATGAAAGTTAATCTTCAAGTGTCCTGCCATGTCAGTGGCAACCAGTGGCATAACTAGAATGGCGGGGCCCTGTGGCGAACTTTTGACATGGGCTCCCCCCCTGACCGACACCAAAGACCTCGACCGACCCCCTCCTACACATTCCTGCGTGCTCTATTATGCCCATAGTGTCCCCTGCACACAGTATTATGCCTCATAGTGGCCCCTCCGCATAGTATTATCCCCCATAGTGGCCACTCCACACAGTATTATGTCCCTTAGTGGACCCCCCCAAAAAGACCCCCGAGTATAATGATAGCAGAGGTAGCTGCTGTCACCGGGCCCCTAATGTCCCGAGCCCTGTGGCAGCTGCCTCTGCTGCTATGGTGGTAGTTACGCCACTGGTGGCACCCCTTCAAGTTCATCCATGGCACAGGTACGCTCGTATGTCTAACCTAGATGGGAGGAATTGTTCAAAGTGTTTTTCTATAGTATAGTGTATTACTGATGGGACACATGAGTATGTTAAGACAGATCTCCATAGTGTCCATAGTGGGGTGATAGTAATTCAGAAATTGATGATGGTTTCCCTTTAAACATAATATAGTCATGTACTCCAACCCTAATAGTGTGTTCCAATAGTCTTACACACAGTTAGGATCAGGTCACACACCGAAAAACGAAGAGGAAATTCCTCTTAATTTTCCACCGCCAGCTTTTTCGCACGGCTAGCTGCGACGGGATGCCAATGCAGTACATCAACATTGCGTTGCGGTATTCCGCTCCTGATTAGGTCCAGATGAATGGGCCTAATGAGGAGGGACTCTCAAGCCGCAGACCCCGTAGACCGAATCCGCGGCCAGATTGAGCAGGACGGCTCTTTTTCTGTCCTGTTGTGATCTCTGCCTCCCATTGAGGTGGATTCGGGAGGGATCTGCTCTGGATTCGGTGGCGGAATCCGTGGCTAATTCCCTTAAAGGGTTGCTCTCATCTTGGGAATTCACTGCCTAGGTGGATAAAACTGCTCCTAAATCCCAACACATAGGGTGGGATTTATGAGAAAAGCACCCTGCCCTATGCTGTTTCTGTATCTTCAATAGGAGTGAACAGGAGTTGCAAAAAAAAAAAAAAAGCATGGTAGAGACAGTTACACTGTTTCCATCAATTTAAAATTTACAGAAACAGGATACAGTGCGGTACATGGATTCCATAACTCCCATTGACCTCTATAGGAGTTATGGAACAGTATAGAAAAACTGTGTTTAGGTGTTTTTGTAACTTCCGTCCCAGATGTCCAGTCTGGACCAGGTTTTGCAGAGTTAGAGAGTAATGCATTGTGGGAGCTCATATGACTATTATATACAATACTTAGACCTAGAATGTTATGTCACGTGACAATTCTGCAGTCTGTTTCCAATGGCAGCCATAAGAATCCTATTAGTATAGCAAAATCAGTAACGATAACAAACCACAAGTTACTTATATGGAGGTCATCCTCTAAAATGTGGGCTCTAATGCAAAATTTTTAGCAGGGTTCCCCCCCCCCCCACCATGTGTCAGTTCTAATATTAGTTTCCTACTAGAGATGAGCAAACAGGCTGCATTCACACTACGTAACGCCAGCGTGTATCACAGCCGTACACGCCGGCGTTACAGCAGGGCTGTCGGACATTTCCCATTCATTTCTATGGGAGCCAGCATGCGAGCGCTCCCCATAGAAATGAATGGACTACTTTTTCCATTCATTTCTATGGGGAGCGCTCGCATGCCGGCTCCCATAGAAATGAATGGGAAATATCCGACAGCCCTGCTGTAACGCCGGCATGTACGGCTGTGATACACGCTGGCGTTACGTAGTGTGAATGCAGCCTAAAATGTTCAATATTTGATATTCGTTTCGAATAGCCGCTCAATATTCGACTATAATGGGGTTCGATATTCGTTCGAATAGTCTATGGGAGAAAATGCTTCGTTACAGGGGATCCCACCATTCGACTCAGGAGAGTCACCAAGTCCACTATTACACCCCAGGAAATGATGCCAACACCTCTGCAATGCAACTGGGACAGCAGGGGAAGCATGTCTGGGGGCATCAATACCTTTATTATGTCGGGATCCCTGTCAGCTTGCGATATGCGCGAGCTGACTTTTTCCCATAGCAATGCATTGACCAGCGTTGATTGGCCAGTGTACAGCATTTGGCCAATCAACGCTGGTTCTGCCAGAGGAGGCGGAGTCTAAAATCGGACCAGAATGGAAACTGCTGTGGACCGATTTTAGACTCCATCTCCTCAGGCAGAACCAGTGTTGATTGGCCGAATGCTGTACACTGGCCAATCAACGCTGGTCAATGCATTCCTATGAGGAAATGGTCAGCTCACACATTGGTGCCAAAAACGCGTCTGAGAAGGTGGGAGGGGATAGAAATTTTTACTGCGTGTTCCTCGTGGTGTTCGATTGGAATCGAACACTTCGAACGGCCTGATATTCGATCGAATCTGTATTCGATCGAACGGTGTTGGCTCATCTCTATGTCCTACTGCTACCTATAGCGTGGGTTTTTAGATGACGTTAAATGACCGATCCTCCATCTGACCTCTGCGCCAGCCTAATATTCCTGTATGTTACATGATACAACTTTCCCATATAACAGCAGCCAGATCCATCCTCGCAGTCTGCTCACTCTTGTGCTCCTTCTGCTGCTTTGTCTACAGATATCTTTATATTTTCACATTCATTTTGTCAGTCAGGGGAGAATGTAATGGAAAATTCCCAACTAATGAGAGATTCAGTTTTTTTTTTCTTTTTCTGCAGTGCAGAAAAAAAATGTGTGTTCTTTCCTTGGCAAGGAAGAAAAAATTAAACTTGGATGAATGTTATAAATATTATATGCTTGGGGTGCCAGAGGTACCTGGAGTCCTTATGCTTCGATGGGTGGTTTGAAATTAACTCTTTATGGAATTCATGTTATGGTTGGAAAACATTATAAATACTGCATTAAAACCCCAAAGGCCTCCGCAGCTTTTCTGTACATTCTGTATTCTCAACTTTTTTTATGTTATTTTACTAGATTTGTGTTTTCTTTTCATAAGTTTGGTGCGGCAACCATATGGCAAAGCAGGGAACGATGACGTTCAATGACAAAGAATTAAATTCATTTCAAAATTTACAAATTAAACAAATTTGTAATTTGGATCCTTTTATAGTGACTATTCATGTAAAAAAACTATATATATACTGGCTTCTGAATAGATATTTTCTGAAACTGACTCTTCAGCTTTGCTGTGTAGAATGAGACATGATGAGCAGAGTCATCTCATTACCACTAAAGGGGAGTGTGATTTAGTTAGTGCAGGTACCTTTACTTGTGGTAACATGGTATACACACAGGTAAAGGTACAACAATTAGAATAACTGCTCAAAGTGTGCAAAAGTTTTAGACGTGTGGGGAAAATACAGAAAAGAGAGACTACTTTCAAAAAGTAGATGTGTTAATGGTTTGTTTTTGTCAACTAACAAAATGCCAGGTGAATGAACAAAACGGAGATCCAAATCTCATCAATATTTGGTGTGACCTTTGCCCTTTGCCTTTCATCAGTTCTTCTCAGTACTTGTAGACAGTGTTTGGCAGAACTCGGCAGGGAGGTTGTTCCCGCCATCTTGGAGAATTAAGCACGGATCTTCTATGGATGTAGGCTTGCTCCAATCCTTCTGTCTCTTCATGTCATCCCAGACAGACTGGATGATGGTCAGATCAGGGAACTATAGTATCACTTCCAGGGCTCCTCCTCCAATGGGCAAAGGTCACAGCAAATATTCATGAGACTTAGATTTCTCTTATCTTCATTCACTTTATTTTGTTAATATCCAAAAAATAACCTATTAAAACATCTATTTTGAAAGCATTCTTACTTTGCAGAATTTCCCCCCACACTTGCCTAAAACTTTTGCACAGTGTCATATGTGAAATTAGTCTTTGAAATCTTCCAGCCATAAGATACTACAGATTTTCCTCATAATAACTTTTCCTTTTTTTTTGCTTACCTCATTAGAAATTTATTATAGTGTATTGTATTGTGTATTGTATTATTTTTGTGAATTACTAATATAGTCCTGTGCTAGTGGAAGGTGAAGTGTCAGTTCAGAAAAGTTGGATAGTATTTAAAGGGATCCTATCATTAAAACTCATTTTTTTTCAGCCTAACACGTAGGAATAGCCTTAAGAAAGGCTATTATTTTCTTACCTTTAGATGTCTTCTCCGCGTCGCCATTCGGTATATAATCCGGTTTTCGTCATTATGCAAATAAGTTCACTTGCAGCACTGGGGGCGGTTCCCAGTGCTCAAATAGCACAGGGGGCATCCCCAATGCTGTGAGAGAACTCTCCAGCGCCGCCTCCATCTTCTTCAGGAACGGGTCTTCTTTGCGTCGTCTTCCGGTGGAGGCTTCAAACTTCTAGGCCTCAGGCCTAGGGCAAAGTCGAATGCTCATACCTGCCGGCCACAAGAAAATGGCCACTTACACAGTATTGTAAGCGGCCATCTTCTTGTGGCTGGTAGGCAGGCCTACATGTTTGAAGCCACCGCCGGAAGAAGACGCAAGAAGACCCTCTCCTGAAGAAGATGGAGAGTTTCTCACAGCATTGGGGACGCCCCCAGTGCTGTTTGAGCGCTGGGAACCACCCCCAGTGCTGCAAGAGAACTCATTTGCATACCGACGAAAACCAGATTATATACTGAACGCGGGCGTGGAGAAGACATCTAACGGTAGGAGAAAAATAGCCTTTCTTGAGTTTTAATGATAGTATCCCTTTAAGATACTTGCAAATTCTGGCACCATGAGGCCTGACTTTTGCTGAGAAATGTTAGATTCTTTTATTGACAAGCTGAATATACAGAGGATTAATGAAAAAAAAAGGAAAAACAGGACAAATATCATCATTGTTGGTCATGCTCACTATTCATCATCATCATCATCATCATCATCAATCATTGTCTTCATCACTGGTCATCATCATCAATATTCATCATTGTCATTATCATTATCAACCAACATCAATGTTGGTCGTCATCATCATAACTATTAATCATCATCATCATCATCATCACTGTTTAGCCTCATGACAGTACAAGCTCATTCTCACTCCATTCTCTGAGAAGTTTGCCCACGTTATCGCTGCTTAGAGCCATTACAATTTTTGCTGAAAAAATGCATTTAAAGGATTTGTTCACTATGGACATTAGTTACAGGGTCAATTGACATGAAGCTGATCATACAGTTGTAATCTGTGGCAAACCTGGCAATAAGTTGTCATTTTCCCTGCAGCGCCACCATAGGAGGGAAGCTAAGCATTACACGTTACACAGTAACTATGTAAACCAATGAATGGACATAACATCTGGAATGCATAAGTTCTCATTTTGGGTTCTTGCCATCCTTATAAGTGCCAGGTGCCTCGGTGGTGCACAGACGTTGTCTTATTCTATCTTCCGAGTAAATCACCCCCTTTAGATTTAACATTTTAGATAATAAATGTAGCAATTACAGATGAGCGAATCTTAAAAGTTTAACAAGAAATAGTATTCCAGTGTTCAGCATCCAACGACTTATATGTAGCAAATATAGATTTGTAATATTCACCTATTGATCAGTCTTATACAGAGGGAAGCCCTGCTGGGCCGATACAAAAAGAAATGATTCACAATGGTGACTTGCCTTTTAAAGGGTTCCCGCAGCTCTATGTATAGATGTAACCCAAATCTAGTTGTCTGTTATGTTTTATGTATTTCTGCATTGTAATAGGATGTAATAGTTAAACAATTAGGCAGGGAGCAAACGACAAATTGATAATAACTGCATTTGTAAATACCGATTTATCTTTCCTTACCTTACCACTTGGATATGTCCAAATATATATGTCAGCAAACCACCAGCTTTTCAAAATAACATGGTTTTACAGTACCAAAATTTGATTTTATATATATATATATATATATATATATATATATATATATATACACTGTATATATATATATATATATATATATATATATATATATATATATATCTTAATAATATTATAAAGGTGAAAGTATGTGTGTTTGGATGTTTGTGTGTTTGGATGTTTGGATGTTTGTTCCTCAATCACGCAAAAATGCCTTAACCGATTTGCGTGAAATTTTCACAAAACATAGTTTTTAGGCAGGATTGAACGATAGGCTACTTTTTGTTCCACTCACACATACACATTTTGCCCAGGACACCCCCAAACCCCAAACTCACAGCATGAGCTCTACAATCCCACACATTTTTGACCACTCACACAAGCCACACACTCCCTATTGGCCTCTCAAGCCTAGCCCCTAACCCCACAATACAACATGTCAATATACCCTCACCCAATACCCCTCACCTTCATCTCCGTCCAGGGGGAAACCTCTTCAAGGCTGTGGATCAGCCATCTTACGCTCCCCGACTCCGCCCACTACACGCGCATGCGCAGCTTCCCCCTCTATACAACGTCTTTCTGCACGCCACCATTTTGTGGACACACGCACAAAATCTTCTGCAGGCCGACACACCACTGCTCAACGCTGGTGGGAGCCTTCCCGCACCTCCCCAGCTCTCCACGGCTAACACAGGACTTCCTGAGTCTCCACCATCCGTTCGGGCCCAGGACACTGCCTACCCGCCCTTCCACAGGCCCTCCAGGGCAAGGAGACTGGTAAGTCGCCATTCCGTCAGCGGCTACGCACTTCTCCCCTCACAGCTCCGCAGTATCCTTCTCACACTTCACTGCCTCTGCAGGCCGACACACTCCCCGACGCTGCTGGGATAAAGGAATGCAAAGGATTACAATGCTTGGCATTCCTTACACAGCTTCCCAGTCTTGAGTGGCAGGAGGTGTGAGGAGTAATGCAATGTATTACAATGCTACTACATTGCAATGCTTTGAGGAATGTTTTGCATTCCTCATCACACCTCCTGCTGCTCAACACTGGGAAGCTGTGTAAAGTAATGCAAAGGATTACAATGCTTTGCATTCCTTACACAGCTTTCCATTGTTCAGTAGCAGGAGTAATGCAATGTATTACAATGCAACTGCATTGCAATGCTTTGAGGAATGTTTTGCATTCCTTATCACACCCCCTGCTGCTCAACACTGGGAAGCATTCTAATCCTTTGCCTTCCTTACACAGCTTCCTGCCATGCTGTTAAGGGGGGAAGTTGCCACGTTCCTAGGTTGCAAAGGGGCACGAGGCAGCTGCAAGGAGTGACCACTAGGGGAAGCGGGTAGGGAGAAAGGGGGCCAGCAGGCACCAGTAAGGAAAGGCGGTAAACACTTTAAGAGGGCCGCAAGGTTCGCACAGAGAATCCATGGACCCTTGCAGGTAGGAAGGCCCCCCTGCGGACACAACAAAAAGGAACAAGCCTGCGTTCCCAGCCAGGTGCGTCACGCACACAGTAAAGGTTCCGCAGACGGAGTCGCGGGTAAAAGCTAGTATATATATATATATATATATGACTACCCAGTGATTGTCCTGCGTTTTCCAGCCTGTCAACAGTTTTTCTCTAGTGACATGTCCCTTAAAGGGTTCCTGCAGCTCTATACAGTATATACATATAACCCAAATCCTGTTGTCTGTTATGTTTTATGTACTTCTACATCATACACTGTTGGCCAAAAGTATTGGCACCCCTGCAATTCTGTCAAATAATACTCATTTTCTTCAGGAAAATGATTGCAAGCACAAATTCTTTGGTATTATTATCTTCATTTAATTTGTCTTCAATGGAAAACCACAAAAAGAATTGTCAAAAAGCCAAATTGGATATAATTCCACAGCAAACATAAAAAAGGGGGTGGACAAAAGTATTGGCACTGTTTGAAAAATCATGTGATGCTTCTCTAATTTGTGTAATTAACAGCACCTGTTACTTACCTGAGGCACCTAACAGGTGGTGGCAATAACAGGTGGTGGCAATAACTAAATAGATGGATAAGTCCAGATTTATATGTCAGGGGACAACCAGCTTTTCAAAACAACATGGCTTTACCACATCACAATGTTATTTATATGGCCACCCAGTGGCTGCCATGTGTGTTGCAGCCTGTCAACAGTTTTTCTTTCGGGATTTGCATCTTAGGACCCCTTCACACGGTGTAAGCGTGCCGCTCATTTAGATTCGTATACACGTGTCCGAGCGCGGCGCTTCTAAACAGAGTCCATTGATTTCAATGGGAAGCGTGTGTATATGCCGATATACGCACGCTTCCCATTTAAATAAATGGGCTCTGTTTTGTAGCGCCACGCTACGTGTCTAAATGAGCGGCACGTGTGAAGGGGCCCTTAAAGAGTTCCTGCAGCTCTACGTATAGATGAAACCCAAATCAAGTTGTCTTTTAAGTGTTAAGTGTTAAATGAGTCTATATACGACCACGCAGGGTGATATAATATTGAAAAATTGGACAAAATCTGACTATAAAATTCTCGACTCTTATACTTGTCCTTTGTCTATTTTTGGCTATATTTTTTAAAACTGTAACTACTCGCGATGTGTTCTCGGGATCTGTTCTCTAATAGAGATGAGCGAACACTATTCGGATCAGCCGATTCGAACAGCACGCTCCCATAGAAATGAATGGAAGCACCTGTGACGCTGACTTTGCTGGCGGCCGGCCGGCGTCACAGGTGCTTCCATTCATTTCTATGGGAGCGTGCTGTTCGGATCGGCTGATCCGAATAGTGTTCGCTCATCTCTATTCTCTAACCAGGCTGATACATGAGCCAAGTTCAACGCAAAGATATGTATATCTATTTTAATGAACAAAGACAGAAAATAACAATAGAACAAGACAAAAGGCAGGCAAATAAATTGTGATGATGAAATAAAAGATGACATTTCTATCCTGCTTTCAATTCATTAGAACTTTTTAAATAATTTTTTTCAATTAGCGTGTAAACTTGTCAACCTGTCGCTCACGTAGTGCTTTAAGTTCACAGGATTAAAATGTGGTAAATGTCTTAATGAGTTGATATCAAAACATCTCAGAACTGTGAGCAATTAGACGGGAGCTAAGAGCTCCTCTGACTCTTCAGGGTGATTACTGGAAGACTAGTGCGAGACGACGGAAACAATAGGAATGCCACTCAACGGGCCCGGGAAAGAAACACTGACAAACTGTCCAAACTGTTGACAGTTTTTTGATGTTTATTGAACTGTTTAGTATATTTGGCGCTAAATATTGGGAAAAGAAGACGTCTTCATTAGAGATGAGCGAACAGTGTTCTATCGAACACATGTTCGATCGGATATCAGGGTGTTCGCCATGTTCGAATCGAATCGAACACCACGTGGTAAAGTGCGCCAAAATTCGATTCCCCTCCCACCTTCCCTGGCGCCTTTTTTGCACCAATAACAGCGCAGGGGAGGTGGGACAGGAACTACGACACTGGGGGCATTGAAAAAAATTGGAAAAAGTCATTGGCTGCCGAAATCAGGTGACCTCCATTTTAGACGAATAGTGGATTTCAAATCCGGGTCATATGAGAATGTGAACTTTGTGACTATGAGACAGGGATAGCTGTACAGGCAGGGATAGCTAGGGATAACCTTTATTTAGGGGGGAATGTTATTAAAAATAACTTTTTGGGGCTCTATCGGGTGTGTAATTGTGATTTTTGTGAGATAAACTTTTTCCCATAGGGATGCATTGGCCAGCGCTGATTGGCCGAATTCCGTACTCTGGCCAATCAGTGCTGGCCAATGCATTCTATTAGCTTGATGAAGCAGAGTGTGCACAAGGGTTCAAGCGCACCCTCGGCTCTGATGTAGCAGAGCCGAGGCTGCACAAGGGTTCAAGCGCACCCTCGGCTCTGATGTAGGAGAGCCGAGGGTGCACTTGAACCCTTGTGCACCCTCAGCTCTGCTACATCAGAGCCGAGGGTGCGCTTGAACCCTTGTGCACACTCTGCTTCATCAAGCTAATAGAATGCATTGGCCAGCGCTGATTGGCCAATGTATTCTATTAGCCTGATGAAGTAGAGCTGAATGTGTGTGCTAAGCACACACATTCAGCTCTACTTCATCGGGCTAATAGAATGCATTGGCCAGCGCTGATTGGCCAGAGTACGGAACTCGACCAATCAGCGCTGGCTCTGCTGGAGGAGGCGGAGTCTAAGATCGCTCCACACCAGTCTCCATTCAGGTCCGACCTTAGACTCCGCCTCCTCCGGCAGAGCCAGCGCTGATTGGCCGAAGGCTGGCCAATGCATTCCTATGCGAATGCAGAGACTTAGCAGTGCTGAGTCAGTTTTGCTCAACTACACATCTGATGCACACTCGGCACTGCTACATCAGATGTAGCAATCTGATGTAGCAGAGCCGAGGGTGCACTAGAACCCCTGTGCAAACTCAGTTCACGCTAATAGAATGCATTGGCCAGCGCTGATTGGCCAATGCATTCTATTAGCCCGATGAAGTAGAGCTGAATGTGTGTGCTAAGCACACACATTCAGCACTGCTTCATCACGCCAATACAATGCATTAGCCAGTGCTGATTGGCCAGAGTACGGAATTCGGCCAATCAGCGCTGGCTCTGCTGGAGGAGGCGGAGTCTAAGATCGCTCCACACCAGTCTCCATTCAGGTCCGACCTTAGACTCCGCCTCCTCCAGCAGAGCCAGCGCTGATTGGCCGAATTCCGTACTCTGGCCAATCAGCACTGGCTAATGCATTGTATTGGCTTGATGAAGCAGTGCTGAATGTGTGTGCTTAGCACACACATTCAGCTCTACTTCATCGGGCTAATAGAATGCATTGGCCAATCAGCGCTGGCCAATGCATTCTATTAGCGTGAACTGAGTTTGCAAAGGGGTTCTAGTGCACCCTTGGCTCTGCTACATCAGATTGCTACATCTGATGTAGCAGTGCCGAGTGTGCATCAGATGTGTAGTTGAGCAAAACTGACTCAGCACTGCTAAGTCTGCATTCGCATAGGAATGCATTGGCCAGCCTTCGGCCAATCAGCGCTGGCTCTGCCGGAGGAGGCGGAGTCTAAGGTCGGACCTGAATGGAGACTGGTGTGGAGCTATCTTAGACTCCGCCTCCTCCAGCAGAGCCAGCGCTGATTGGTCGAGTTCCGTACTCTGGCCAATCAGCACTGGCCAATGCATTTCTATGGGGAAAAGTTAGCTTGCGAAAATCGCAAACTGACAGGGATTTCCATGAAATAAAGTGACTTTTATGCCCCCAGACATGCTTCCCCTGCTGTCCCAGTGTCATTCCAGGGTGTTGGTATCATTTCCTGGGGTGTCATAGTGGACTTGGTGACCCTCCAGACACGAATTTGGGTTTCCCCCTTAACGAGTTTATGTTCCCCATAGACTATAATGGGGTTCGAAACCCATTCGAACACTCGAACAGTGAGCGGCTGTTCGAATCGAATTTCGAACCTCGAACATTTTAGTGTTCGCTCATCTCTAGTCTTCATGTCTCTAATATACATATGTGTCCGCTTCTATTTTAGTTTGGTATATTGTTATGGGATTTTATAAGAGTACCTAATATACAGGCAGTCTGTTTGCGTCATACAGAGTTGGCTTAAAGAGATCCTTTCATCAGGTCTGCAAAGTCCAATGACATACATTATACATTCACTAGAATCCCATCCACTTTGCACTTACTGTAAAATGCAGTGATTTAGAATTTGCAGCGTTTCCATCCCGTGGGGCCCTGGTCTCAAGGAGGTGCGAGCTATATGGTCACCCCCTAATGAAGGGAGTGCCACCCACGACTTAGAACCACCATCGTTCTGGTGGCAGCTTTGCATAGAATTATTATTTAGGTCATTATTATTTGCGCTATATCTTACAGAAAAGTTATTTAGGCGCTGTATGGTTTGGTTATTTGTACATTATATGAGGGATGCCAATAGAAGATACTGCACGGGGAACCAAGGAAACCCAAGCCCTGGTGCCAAACAGAAGTCCATGAAAAGGGCGACACCAACTAATGGAGGACATCTCCTTGAATACATGTTTAGTCTTCCTATGAGATCATTTTGTTCTTCCCATACATAGACCAGCATTCACGTTGGGTGTATTTTTTGGAAGATATTTTTCTAGTTTAGCTTTTATTCCAAGTCCTGTTGCAAGACTTCTTGAATATTTGGACATTGACTTGGGTTTTCTACCTTCTAATAGGAAGCTCTAGTGGCACAGTTTCCTTTTTTCTCATCAAGGGGAACTTATTGGCATACCTTTTCCCAAAATTCTCTTGGGAACATGCATAACCTTTAACTCTCTTCATCTATATTGTGTTCTCCACAAGTAGATACGGTACCAAATCAAATAGGCTTTATTGGCACATCCGAATGGATATTTGGCATTGCCAAAGCTAGTAAAGTGTGGGGGGGAGTTGGAGTTGAGGGGGAGAGTATGGGGGGGTGGGGTGGCTGATTTGGGGTATAACAGTCCGTGGAGTCTCATCTTCCTCTTAGTTGGTGTCAGCTGTATGGGGGGGGGGTGATTTGGGGTATAACAGTCCGTGGGGTCTCATCTTCCTCTTAGTTGGTGACCGCTATATGGGGAGGTGGGGTGGGGTGTGTGGTTTTGGGTATAACAGTCCGTGGAGTCTCATCTTCCTCTTGTTTGGTGACAGCTGGACACGTATTGGGCAGCGATCTCCACAGTGGCCTCTTCTTCTCCCAGTAGGATGTAGAGTTTCCTCTTCTCGCCTACAGATATGAAGCCTGGTATGTGGGCAGAGAGTCTTTGGTGGTAGACGGCCCTCACAGCTGAGTATTTGCTGCAGTGTAGCAGAAAGTGGGTCTCGTCTTCTAGGGCCCCTGGTCACAGTGCTGGCACAGTCTGTTCTCTGTCTCGGTCAAGATCAGTGGCCTCACACCTAGACAACCAGGTACTCTGATCTACACTGACGAAGGGGCAAGAATCTTTGGATTGGTGAATTTTCCTTTTGGAAGAGATTTTAGCTTATATTCCAAGTCATGTAGGAAGACTTCATGAAAATTCAGACATTGACTCATAGGGTTGCTACCTGCCAACAGGTGGCTCTAGAGGCACGGTTTTCCTTTTTCCATCAAGGAGAACTAATTTGAACCTATTTCCTAAAATTTCCATGAAGGAATGTATAGCATTTATGGCAGTCTACACCAGTAGACACAGTAACCTAAATGAATGGCCTCTCACCTAGTCAACCAGGTACCCTGATCTACACTGACAAAGGGGCAAGAACCATTGGATTGGTGACTTCTCCTTTCTGAAGAGATTTTAGTTTAGTCATATTAAGACTAGGGTTGAGCCGATCTTGACTTTTCAGGATCAATTTTAAAATCCGTTTTCTGATCATTTTTCATTTGAACCCGATCTCGATCCCAATTCCGATCCTAATGCAAGTCAATGGGATTTTTTTATTAATCGGAGATCGGATTTTAAAAGCAATTCTATTCACTACACAGCATGGAATCTAACAATTGAACGCTTTAATTGCAAGAATCCACGCTGTGTAGTGAATCACTAAGTAGCCAGTAGGATTTTTTTTTAATCCTCTGGCTACTTAGTCCCCCCTGGTGTCCACTTACCTGCAGAGATGGCTGCTCCGGTGACCTGTGTTCTTCTTCACCTCACTGCCGCTCCACGCTGCTCTTCTTGCCTCGCTGCCCCCTCCCTGCCAGATTAGGAAAGTGTGGGCGGGTACTGGGAGGGGAGATGTCACATCTCCCCGCCCTGTACCCGCCCACACTCTCCTAAGCCACAAGCCCCGCCTTCCTAGCTCTTTAAACACTAACCTGGGAGGCGGGGGCAGCGAGGCGAAAAAGAACGAGAACACGAGCACCGGAGCAGCCATCTCTGCAGGTAATAGCTACTAGAGATGTTAATTTAGTCTCCCATTAGAATGAATGGATGCAGTCGGCGCACAGGGGGTTAAGGCTGTGTGCCGGCTGCTTCCATTCATTCCTATGGAACCGCAGCGGAGCCTTCACACTGAGTATACACTCCACTCAGAATGAGCGGAGTGTATACTCAGTGTGAAGGCTAAGCAAAGCATTGAGGAAAATAGTACCGATCTCGATCCCACCTAAAAAGATCATGTTCGGAATTCCAATCGCGATCGTGAAATTTTCTCGATCGCCGATCGGAATCCGATCTTTTCCGAACACGATCGCTCAACCCTAATTAAGACATGTAGCAATTCAGACATTCTTCTTGAAAATTCAGACATTAACTTATAGGGTTGCTACCTGGCCATAGGATGCTCTAGAGGCATGGTTTCCCTTTTTCCATCATAAATACTATGGTAAATTGAAACCTGTTTCCCAAAATGTCCACAATGACATGGCCTTATCCTTTATGGGAGTAGACACAGTAGCCCTCCTGACCCAAATGGCCTCTCACGTAGTCAACGAGTGCCCTGCTTTTTCAGAACCCCAAACTCTTATCTGTAGATGGGTGTCTTCTGTCGGACATAGACTTTTAAGTTGCTACCTCCCAACCGGAGGCTTTATGGGCTCAGTATTACGTTTTCTATCTATAAGAACCAATCTATATACTTTTTTTTTTCCAAAGAACCTCTAGTAATCGAACCTTGCAGAAAGCTTGTTACACAGCAGCATGTATCCCTATGGTTGCTTGCTCTGTCTCTTATTTATGAGGCTGTCTTGGAATGTCGTTGCGCGGTGTAATGTAGCCTACAAACGTGCTGTCTACACTTTTAGTGCTGTCTTCCGGTGCGGGAGAGCTGTGTTTTCATATGTAAAGTACCATCTCTAATTATATGCTACATTGTGTTAGTTTAGTGCTGTCTGCAAATTTAACGGCATGCTAATGTTGTCTACAAATGCAAGGTCCTGTCAGCAAATTATATATTATAATATATTCTTCCTCCTGCAGCGGGTTTTTTTTTTGCATTTTCCTATTTTACAAGAATACATTTATGTTTGTATTTGTATGGCTGTCTGGAGTGTTACATTGCTATCTGCCAAAACTGTACAATTATGGAGATACAAATACCTGTACAAGGCAGAAACATATATGATGCGGGGAGCAGATGGCAGAAACATGGCCAAAATGTGCTGGAGATGAAAGGGAAAAAATATGGAGATGCCATTTTTAATGTCAGGCCGTATATATTTGGCATAGCGGAATATTTTCTCGCGAAAAAGGGAAATATTGTAGTGTCCTAGTACAATTATGAAATGCAGTAGTGTTGGCAATGTCCTTATGGAATGTATAAACAGCATATTAAAGGGGTTGTCCAGCCTGGAACAATTTAAGGGAAACAGCTTAGCAGGTTATAAATTCACAAATGTACCTGACTAATCCCCTACAAGTCTCATTCTGATGCTGGTCTCTGTATTTCCTGGTCCATTGAAGACCTACAAACATGGTCATGGGACCACTGCAGTCATCATCTGCTACCGTACAGCCATGGATTGGCTGCAGTAGTCCAATGGCCATATTGAGACGCCATTGCCCCAAACTAAAAAAGCCTTGAATCAAAAAGGATATCACCTATGTTGGTGTTGGGTTGCGTAGAGAGTTGCTGCAAAGAGTGGTTCCTCGTTGGAGGACTGAGAGTGACCATGTATTAACATTCATTGGAATTGGTGCTATACAATATTACTACTTCAGCTACCTCTAGCTCCTACCAGGGGGTTCAATTGTCTGACCCTTGGGGATCAGCTGATTTTCAATAGATTTGGATGAACACCACCAAACTGGAACGTAGCACCAAAGCAAATGGAGTCTTTACTTTAGACATAGGAATGGCTACTTATTACTTGACCCATCATACCTGTATGTTCTTGCAGGGTTATATGCAGTGGCATAACTAGGAATGGCAGGTCCCCGTGGCGAACATTTTGACATCCCCCCCCCCCCCGATCGACACTGACGCTGAAGACCTCGACCGACCCCTCCTACGCATTCTTGCGTGCTCTATTATCCCCCATAGTGGCCCCTTCCCACAGTATTATCCCCCATAGTGGCCCCTGCACACAGTATTATCCCCATAGTGGCCCCTGCACACAGTATTATCCCCCATAGTGGCCCCTTCCCACAGTATTATCCCCCATAGTGGCCCCTGCACACAGTATTATCCCCCATAGTGGCCCCTGCACACAGTATTATCCCCCATAGTGCAGGGCCGCCATCAGGAATTTTTGGGCCCCATACTGCCTAAGTGCCTGCCCCCCCCCCCCCCGGCTGCCGCCATTTTAAAACTACTTTATTTTGCGACATACCAATTCTGTATTACATTTCCCTTTATTTAGCAGCATTACAAGGCTTAATCAGATTCTATTTGCAGGTACAATCTGCTACGTGTGGCAGCGCCTATAGAGAGCCAACACCATCTATAAGAGCCCTCCTAATAAATCCTCAGGGCTTATTCACATTGCGTTTTTGGCCTCCCTTGCCGGGATACGTTGGTAACCAGTCAGAATCAGCTGTCAACTTATCCCTGCACGAAGAACTGGCCATTAAAAAAAAGGGGGGGGCATGCAGTTCTCCATGCAGGCATAAGTGGGAAGCTGATTGTGACTGGTTACCAACGTATCCCGACAAGGGAGGCCAAAAACGCAATGTGAACACTCCTTTAAAGTGAAAGTCCCACCCCCAAACAGGCTGCTATGCAAGTAGCATAGCAACCTACATCATTATTAATACAAAGCACACATACCTTTGGAGGTATTGTGTGCCTTGTAGTTCTCCAGATAAAAACTTATATATTATTGCCCCAGTTCCCTCTCCACAGTGCCGCACACCCGATGTCCCAACAATCTCCCCCCCCCCCCCGTCCACCTTCTAACATCTTTCCCTTGCCCCCTGTACCCATACCTCCCAACTTTTGAAGAACCAAAAGAGGGACAAAATGTGCGGCGCGCTCTGCGTGCCGCGGCAAATTTAGCCCCACCCACTTTTATGTTGACTCCGCCCGTTCTCATTCATTTTTCATGTGCCAGCACACAGTATAATCCTCCTACAGTCACCAGTAAATTATATGTCCCCCCTCTATCTCTCCCCCAGCTTCATATACACCCTTCATCTTCCCCCAGTTTCATGTCCCCCCTCCATCTCTGCCCCAGTTTCATGTCCCCTCCATGTCTGTCTCCAGATTCATGTCCCCCCATCTCTGCCCCCAGATTCATGTCCACTCCATCTCTTCCCCCAGATTCATGTCCCCCCATCTCTGCCCCCAGATTCATGTCCACTCCATCTCTTCCCCCAGATTCATGTCCACTCCATCTCTTCCCCCAGATTCATGTCCACTCCATCTCTGCCCCCAGATTTATGTCCCCCATCTCTGCCCCCAGATTCATGTCTCCCCCATCTCTTCCCCCAGATTCATGTCTCCCCCATCTCTGCCCCCAGATTCATGTCCTCTCCATCTCTGCCCCCAGATTCATGTCCTCTCCATCTCTGCCCCAGATTTATGTCCTCTCCATCTCTGCCCCTAGATTCATGTCTCCCCCCCATCTCTGCCCCCAGATTCATCTCCCCTCCATCTCTGCCCCCAGATTCATGTCCCCCATCTCTGCCCCCAGATTCATGTCTCCACATCTCTGCCCCCAGATTCATGTCCCCCATCTCTGCCCCCAGTGTCATGCCATCCTCTCCATCTCTGCCCCCAGTGTCATGCCGTCCTCTCCATCTCTGCCCCTAGTGTCATGCCGTCCTCTCCATCTCTGCCCCCAGTGTCATGCCGTCCTCTCCATCTCTGCCCCCAGTGTCATGCCGTCCTCTCCTTCGTCTGCCCCCAGATTCACGTTCCACATTAAACTTACCTTTTCCTCGTTCCCCCGCTGCTCTCCACGCGCCTCTCTCCCTCACTGGCGCACAGTTGTAGACGCGATGTGACATCATCACATCGCGTCTACACAGCCAGTAGGCGGCGTTCAGCGGCGAACAAAGGAGCTGACCTGTGTCAGCTCCTCGCTTCAGCCACATATGTGTCAGCGAGAGAGGCGCGCAGCAGCGAAGCGAGGAGCTGACCTGTGTCAGCACCTCGCTTCAGCCGCTTATGTGTTCAACTCAGATCTGCGTCCTCTGGACACAGATCTGAGTTGAAATTGGACATACCGTATAATGACTGCTGCGGGCGCCAGGGGTCGGCACACGGTGGCGGTCCAAAACCAGGCCCCCCCCATTTTTCAATTTGGCCGGGCCCCTGACGCCAGTAGCAGTAATACTGGCCTATCGGCGGCCCTGCCATAGTGGCCCCTGCACACAGTATTATCCCCAATAGTGGCCCCTGCACATAGTATTATCCCCCATAGTGGCTATATCCCCAGAGTATAATAATCGGAGACCCAGGGGGAGAAAAACATAAAAAAAACTCTGTTACTCACCTATCTCCAGGCTCCTACGCTGTCGGCCTCCAAAGTAGTCGATCTTCAATGACGTCAGACGTCACATGACCCGGGACGCAGGCTGGGGTCATGAGACGTCAGACGACTAGGCCTGAAGCCTACCCGGATTATGGAGAGGTAAGTAACAGTGTTTTTTATGTTTCTTACCTTTCCCGGGCCGCCGATCATTATACTCGGGGGTCCGAAAATACCCCCGAGTATAATGATAGCACCGGTAGCGGCTGTCACTGGGCCCCTAATGTCCCAGGCTATGGCGGTAGTTACGCCACTGGTCATATGCACAGGATCATGCAGCTGCAGGAGCAGGGGACAACTGTTAGTAACAGCTGGACATCCCAAAGAGAAGGTGGGGTTTATTACCATTCTTGCCTTCCTGATCGCTGTACATACAGAGCTCAATGATCTGTAGAAGCCCCATGATGCGGCGTCCAACAAACAGGACCAGCTGGAGCTATTTGGTTCTAGAGGATCCAGATCAACTCTGCATTGTACACTAGGTCACTGCGTTGCTTCTGTCACTGGGGCTAATATATTATCCCAGTTTCAGGGGCAATTAACCAAAAAAAAAAGAATGTAAAATTGCCAAAGGTTTATTATATCTATATTGGGGGTACAGTGTGAACAAAAAATTTTCAAAGAAAAAAAAAATTGAAGACAAAAAATAAGAACACTACAATGGAAATTCCAGATATTAAAAAATAAAAAATAAATAAAACCTTCAAAAATAAAAATACCAAAAATCACCAAAAAAAAACCCACAAAAATTATTTGAATAACCCCCAACAACAAAAAAGTCTTCTAAACCACATGTACCAAAAATAAAAACCCAAGAAGGCGTCCATTTATGAACCACAGAAAATGGCCATGTCATGAAATGGTTAAGCACATACCTCTCTATAACGGGAAAAACTTTGGAGAAGTTTTTGAAGTTTGAGACACGCATTACCTTTCCCTTCTGTTACTCCCAAAACATAGAGATATGGTAAGCCCATGCGTTATCTCACAGCGAGGAAACAACAAAGCTTGTAAGGACGTCCGCACGGACTCAGTAATCAGGATTTATTTTTTAATTTTGTAAATTCGTCACTCTCGCACTTTTTTTTTTTTTTATTTGTCTCGACGCTAATGTACTCTTGTAAATTGTCAATATTTTGCTCACATCCCCACAGTTTAGGCAGCAATTTTAACAAGTCCCTGCAAGCGGCAGATAGCGGCAGCATATGGAGATTAACTACATAAAGAACCCGTGTCAGCGCGTTTATGGAGTCATTTCATTAGCCATACAAATTTCGTTTCTAATTAAACTTCATCTCCTATTATTTTGAAAAACAATCTCATTCCCAATTTTAAGATGAAGTAATGGGTGCCCACGTTCGCCTTCCACTATTTCACTTGCCTCCTTTATTTCATTTTCTGGGTAGTAATGTAAGCTAATTTATTACTGATGGGAACTTTGCATAAATTAGCTCTGGCTATGTCTGCGTGTCTTATCCAGGCTTCCTTTCTAAACTGTCCCTCGGCTTCGGTACCTACATTGGTTGCACCATATGTTCCATGGAAGGATAAAAGGAAGCTTACGTCTATAGTAAAGATCTCTGTTAACGTGCCCCTCATCTGCTATGGAACCTGGAAGAAAAACGTTACAGTATGTTCCAACACATGTCATATTAAGTAGGCGCTACATATAATGGAACTGGAACGATTTCCAATTAGACCCATTGAGAATTCTTCTAGGGATCTAACTCTAACCCAATAATGGTCCTAGCAGAAGACACTCAAATTTGAAGGGTTCAATTGTCTATTTCCTAGGGGATGTTGGAGATTACTGCAAGTTTTTGACTGGCCCATTAGTGTACCAGAGGATAATTTGTTTGGGCCCAGGTCTAGTAGAGAAACTCAAATTTTATTTTTGTAGATTGTCCCTATCAGTATGTCTTTTTTTTGGAATATGGGATGGAAATACATGCAAACACGGGGAGAACATACAAACTCCTTGCAGATGGTTTTATGCCCTTGGTGGGATTTGAACACCAGGACTCCAGCGCTGCAAGGCTAACCACTGAGCCACCGTGTGGCCCCATGAGAAACTCAAATTTGAGGGCTATCATCATCTATTTCCAAGGGGGTTGTTGAACGTTGGGCTCCCAGAATCCAAGGAACCTCAGTTTGACACTGGGTTGGCCTCCACAATGTATTATATCCAACTAACCACGTGCTACCATCAAAGGTTCATGTGAGTGGATTTGCTGTATGCAAGGATATTTTAACAAATACTTTGTAATGTATGCCTTTAAGGGGGACCAATATACCAGGATCTCCTTACTAGTTAGCTACTTTCTCCTGAGGGTGGTGGATTCTCTACCTGTACTTCCAGTGACAGTATTCTTTGGTTGATTGGGGGACAGAGAATCATCTCCATAAGACCTAATATGATCAACAATGGTAGAAGGCAATTTCATGTCCTAGAAATAAGAAGCGGAAGACATGCAGAGCACAATGTCACCAAATGACCAATACTTTTAATGACAGAGAATTACCGCATATACTCGAGTATAAGCCGACCTGAGTATAAGCCGAGGCCCCTAATTTTACCACAACAAAACTGGGAAAACTTATTGACTCGAGTATAAGCCGAGGGGGGGAAATGCAGCAGCTACTGGAAAATTTCAAAAATTAAAATGGTTGGAGTTTTTGGGTGCAGTAGGTGCTGGGGAAGGGGAGGGGGTGTTTTGGTTGTCTGTCTGCCCCTTCCCTGAGCTTGAGGACTGCTTTTTTTCCCCCCACTTGGAATTCAGCCTGGCTGACTATAGGGGATCTGCAGTGCTCCTATTAACCCCTTCCCGATGGAACAGGAGCACTGCAGATCCCCTATATTCAGTAGACACAGGATACCTAATGTGTTTGTGTTTCAGTCATTTTCTACTTTTGTGACTATTCTAGGGAAAGGAGGGATTTACAACTTTTAATTTTTTTATTTTTTTGAAGCTGCTTTTTTTTCCTACTAATTTATGGGAGATTCTATACATTGATTTTGCTGCTGGTCATAGACCCCTCACCACCACCACCAAAAAAAAAAAAAAAAAATGTGCTGAAAAATTAGGCTTATACTCGAGCATATACGGTAGGTATAATGTGGTAACATAGTCACTATCAACATTACCAGACCGTACAGGTCTACAGGAAAGATTTTGGCAATTCTGGTATTTGTCAATGTCAACAGCCAGTGCTGGTAGAGTATGCCTTGGGCAAAGTTGTAATAGCCTTCTGCTGAACCTCCTCAACCATACTATTCCTTGTTCTTACTGTAGAGATGAGTCTAGCTCTAGCTCGAATATTGGATACCAACTTTTTTTTCCAGTGCCAGATCAGCTTTGTAATTTGGATGCTTCAGCTAAACCTCCACCTCCCTGGTCTTTTTAGAAGGTGACGGTGTTGCCTTCACGCCTGTGCAATGATTTCAGATTCACATATTATAGAGATATTCTTGCAAACAATTCTAATGCAGTACGTTATCGTAGAAGATTATTCCATACTCTAGTCATACAGTAATGGACAATAACGCCAACTTCAGCAGGATCTGTCAACTATCTAATGCGTAGTACGTGCTCAGCCAATATTCATTTGGTAGAGGTCAGGCTTAAAAAACGAATAGGGTCTGTTGAATGGCATCGTGCTCACTGCTTAAGATAATATATCTGCAGGTGTCTTGTAAGGGTTTACTTCCTTCTTCCTACTAAGAACACGCATCCACAATTGGTCAATTTTAGAATGGATATCTATGGTAGCATGGGCAACTTATTGAGGAACCACTGTGCTGGATGGCTTGGGAGCCAGCAGACTCCTCAGTTTTAAGCCTTTAAGACTTTAACCCCCATACAGGGATCTTGTCTTCACTGCAGGGAGTTTGCAAGGTCACTATTACCTCCGGAGGTCCTGGTTTGGAAGAAGCTGAACAGGTAGACAGAATTGTGTTGCGGAACGCCACAGAAACAGGATGCAATGCATAATGTATACAAAGACTAAAACCAGGATAGACAGGTAAACAGGCTGAAGTCAGACAGGGAACATGACAGGACAAATAAGTAGAAGTAGGCCCACAACCACAGGTAGGAGAGACATAGAAACATACACAAGAGGGCTAGAAGGACTCTAGTAGACGAAAACTACAAACTATGAAACAGGACATATATACACCAGAATAAAACAGAATTAGGGTGTTCGGAAAAGATCGGATTCGATCGGCGATCGAGAAAATTTCACGATCGCCATCGGAATTCCGAACACGATCTTTTTATGTGGGATCGAGATTGGTGATTTTTCCCACAATGCTTTGCTTAGCCTTCACACTGAGTATACGCTGTATACTCAGTGTGAAGGCTCTGCTGCAGTTCCATGGGAATGAATGGAAGCAGCCGACACACAGCCTTAACCCCCTGTGCGCTGGCTGCCTCCATTCATTCTAATGGGAGTCTAAACTAACATCTCTAGCAACTACTTACCTCTAGAGATGGCTGCTCCGGTGCCCTCCTTCTTCTCGCCTCGCTGCCCCGCCTCCCAGGTTAGTGTTTAAAGCGCTAGGTAGGCGGGGCTTGTGGCTTAGGAGAGTGTGGGCGGGTACAGGGCGGGGAGACGTGACGTCCCGCCCACACTCTCCTAACCTGGCAGGGAGGGGGCAGCGAAGGAAGAAAAGCAGCGTGGAGCAGCAGCGAGGCGAAGAATGAAGGCACGGGGCACAGGACCAGCCATCTCTGGAGGTAAGTGGACACCAGGGGGGGACTAAGTAGCCAGAGGATTAAAAAAAAAATCCTCTGGCTACGTTAGTGATTCACTACACAGCGTGGATTCTAACAATTGTTAGATTCCACGCTGTATAGTGAATAGGATTGCTTTTAAAATCCGATCTCCGATTAATAAAAATCCCATTGACTTGCATTGGGATCGAGATCGGGTTCGAATGAAAAATGATCGGAAATCGGATTTTAAAATCGATCCTGAAAAGTCAAGATCGGCTCAACCCTAAACAGAATACTTGCATAGTATACAACACACAAATAGCTCAGCCACCATGCTAAGGGCAGAGCAGGTATAAATAGGCAACACATTCAATTGGAAACACTAATGGTGCATTCACATCTGTGTTGTCCATTGCAGGCCCAAAAGAATGGAAAAAATGGCCCATCTAATGGCATACAGCAATGAACCCAAAGGGATCTCACTGACTATAAACGGGTCCATTGGGTATCCATTATTATCTCAATGATATTTCTGGATAAAAATGTAGGACTTGCAGGAATTATCAGACGGACACTGAGCCAGATGGACTCTTGGCACAGATGTGAATGTAGCCTAACAGATTTCTCTCCATATGAGCCACTTCTACCCTACCTGCCTCCAATCCATCCACCTTCCCTTGTAATGGATCACATCCGCGTTCAGTATTCAAGCGTACCCCCTGAACGGAATGTCAAACGCATTAAAAATGGTAAGCAATGAAAGCACACGTATCCCATAGACCATAATGGGGTCCAAGTGTTCTCCACGCGGTGTCCGCACGAATCATGCGGAGGGAGAAGTAGTTCTTGAAGTTATAGTCTATGGGGTCTTTCATTGCTCACTGCTTTTTAGTGAGTATTCCATTCTGGGGGTCCCCAAGTGGATTCCATGGACGGAATACCGAACCAGGCCTAAGCCTTCACTATATTACCTCCCACCATACATGTTCAGTTACCTAGTTAGCTTTGTGTTGTATTCGCTTTGTATGATGTCTTTATACCCTTTTCTTATGTTTATTACGATGGCGCTTTCAAATTGAATAATAGGAATAACCAATCTACCCATTTTCAGAAGCCGACCCCTTGGCCCATCAATTCACTATGGCTGATTCTACTTAGCGCCATTGAACATTTGTTGAGCTTAGTTATTCCATACAATAAGCCAAAAAAAAATTCTGTATTTTAGGGATCAAACTGAGAAAAGTCAAGTAATTTATTCCGTTTGTGTTGGAAACCTTCACCACAGCCCGCACCAAACATGACAGGTCCGGAAATCTACTTTGAATGGAACAATCATCAGATTTATTATTTATAAGGCTCCATTGTTGGCATCTACAAATTGCGCTAATTAAGATGAATGTTCCCACGTTGTATTACAGTATGTGTCCTGCCAGTAACACAACAGCGAGTAGGATCTGTGATATGTAATCATCTTTTCTGGTCCTCACATCCCTCGTGTTCACGCTGTGTGTCACAACAGTTCTCCTGCTTCAAGCAGGCTCTGGCTGAAACGTCTGGCATCATTCCTAAGGGCTCTGAAGAAATAATTCCACAAAGTGGCATAAATTAATGTAACTAATTAACATGATGTTAATTATTTGTAAATTGTATGTTTGGATACACATTACTTGAGAGGCATATGTTACATTCAATGTTTATTGAAACAAGTGACTGCTAATCGTATCTCCTGAGTGTTCCTTTTTAGAACAGTCAGCAAACAGCCAGCTCACTAAAAAATAAAAATTGCCTCCTAAGGGAAAGCCTGAATTATTGTGCATAATGAAATGAGGAACTGAACCCACCGCCACCTTGAAACGTCAGCGTGAAAAAAGTTGGAAATGACTCTCGTAGGCGATGAATGTTTGCATCAGATACTGTGGCGTAATTAGGAATGGCGGGGCCCCGTGGTGAACTTTTGACATAGGCCCCCCCAAAGGCACACCGAAGTCCTCGACCGACCCCCTCCTATGCATTCCTGCACGTTCTATTATCCCCCATAGTGGCCCCTGCACACAGTATTATGCCCCATAGTGGCCCCTGCACACACTATTATCCCCCATAGTGGCCCCTGCACACAGTATTATACCCCATAGTGGCCCCTGCACACACTATTATCCCCCATAGTGGCTCCTGCACACAGTATTATCCCCCATAGTGGCCCCTGCACACAGTATTATACCCCATAGTGGCCCCTGCACACAGTATTATACCCCATAGTGGCCCCTGCACACAGTATTATACCCCATAGTGGCCCCTGCACACACTATTATCCTCCATAGTGGCCCCTGCACACAGTATTATGTCCCATAGTGGCCCCTGCACACAGTATTATACCCCATAGTGGCCCCTGCACACAGTATTATACCCCATAGTGGCCCCTGCACACAGTATTATACCCCATAGTGGCCCCTGCACACAGTATTATACCCCATAGTGGCCCCTGCACACAGTATTATACCCCATAGTGGCCCCTGCACACAGTATTATGCCCCATAGTGGCCCCTGCACACACTATTATCCTCCATAGTGGCCCCTGCACACAGTATTATACCCCATAGTGGCCCCTGCACACACTATTATCCCCCATAGTGGCTCCTGCACACAGTATTATCCCCCATAGTGGCCCCTGCACACACTATTATACCCCATAGTGGCCCCTGCACACAGTATTATCCCCCATAATGGCCCCTGTACACAGTATTATGCTCCATAGTGGCCCCTGCACACAGTATTATACCCCATAGTGGCCCCTGCACACAGTATTATCCCCCATAGTGGCCCCTGCACACAGTACTATCCCCCATAGTGGCCCCGGCACACACTATTATACCCCATAGTGGCCCCTGCACACACTATTATCCCCCATAATGGCCCCTGTACACAGTATTATGCTCCATAGTGGCCCCTGCACACAGTATTATACCCCATAGTGGCCCCTGCACACAGTATTATCCCCCATAGTGGCCCCTGCACACAGTACTATCCCCCATAGTGGCCCCGGCACACAGTATTATCCCCCATAGTGGCCCCTGCACACAGTATTATACCCCATAGTGGCTCCTGCACACAGTATTATACCCCATAGTGGCCCCTGCACACACTATTATCCCCCATAGTGGCCCCTGCACACAGTATTATCCCCCATAGTGGCTCCTGCACACAGTATTATACCCCATAGTGGCCCCTGCACACACTATTATCCCCCATAGTGGCCCCTGCACACAGTATTATGCTCCATAGTGGCCCCTGCACACAGTATTATACCCCATAGTGGCCCCTGCACACACTATTATCCTCCATAGTGGCCCCTGCACACAGTATTATGCCCCATAGTGGCCCCTGCACACAGTATTATACCCCATAGTGGCCCCTGCACACAGTATTATCCCCCATAGTGGCCCCTGCACACAGTATTATGCCCCATAGTGGCCCCTGCACACAGTATTATACCCCATAGTGGCCCCTGCACACACTATTATCCCCCATAATGGCCCCTGCACACAGTATTATGCTCCATAGTGGCCCCTGCACACAGTATTATACCCCATAGTGGCCCCTGCACACAGTATTATGCCCCATAGTGGCCCCTGCACACACTATTATCCTCCATAGTGGCCCCTGCACACAGTATTATGCCCCATAGTGGCCCCTGCACACAGTATTATACCCCATAGTGGCCCCTGCACACAGTATTATCCCCCATAGTGGCCCCTGCACACAGTATTATACCCCATAGTGGCCCCTGCACACAGTATTATACCCCATAGTGGCCCCTGCACACAGTATTATGCTCCATAGTGGCCCCTGCACACAGTATTATACCCCATAGTGGCCCCTGCACACAGTATTATCCCCCATAGTGGCCCCTGCACACAGTACTATCCCCCATAGTGGCCCCTGCACACAGTATTATACCCCATAGTGGCCCCTGCACACAGTATTATGCTCCATAGTGGCCCCTGCACACAGTATTATACCCCATAGTGGCCCCTGCACACAGTATTATGTCCCACTGTGGACACCCATAAACAATTATTATACTCTGGGGTCTTTTCAGACCTCAGAGTATAATAATCGGAGACCCAGGGGGAGAAAAACATAAAAAAAACCTCTGTGGCTCACCTATCTCCCATCTCCTACGCTGGCTGTCGGCCTCCGAAGTAGTCGATCTTCAATGACGTCAGACGTCACATGACCCAGGACGCAGGCCGGGGTCATGAGACGTCAGACGACTAGGCTGAAGCCTGCCTGGATCATGGAGAGGTAAGTAGCAGTGTTTGTTATGTTTCTTACCTCTCCCGGTCCGCCAATCATTATACTCGGGGGTCTGAAAAGACCCCCGAGTATAATGATAGCAGCAGTAGTGGCTGTCACCGGGCCCCTAATGTCCCGGGCCCTGTGGCAGCTGCCTCTTTTGCTATGGCGGTAGTTACGCCACTGATCAGATATTCCACATACTAATTCCACATTGATGAATACTTCAAATTTCCTTTGTGATTTCGGCCGAAAAAGCAACAAGAAACTAAGTTCTAGAGGCATGGGAATTCTAAACAGAACCTTATAGGGAACCTGCATTCGGACCCCATAAACTATAATGGGGTCTGTGTGGTGTCCGCACAAAACATACGAAGAGAAAAGTGGTGTTTGCAGTACTTTTCTCTCTGCATGATTTGTGGGGACACTGAGTGGAAACCACACAGACCCCAATATAGTCTATGAGGTCTGTGTGGTTTCTTAGCTAACCGTTTTTTAATGCGTATCCCAAGCGGACTCCCCGAACAGAATACCAAGCGCAGATGTGAACCGAGCCTCAGAAAGTTCCTGCTGCTACTCTCAGAAATATTTGCATTCTCTTTCCTGTTAGAAATGTATATCGCATAATCATTCGTAAGATACCAGCTCCCATCCGGTCCTTAGACGTGTCATGTGAAATATCAGAACCAATGCCCATTTCTTACATAGGGTCAGTACTTCTCTGTATATGTTCTGCATGGTCCTAGAGCTCTTTCTGAGTTATTATAATAATAATACATTTTATTTATATAGCGCCAACATATTCCGCAGCGCTGTACAATTTGTAGGGTTCAAATACAGACAGAAAGATACATAACAAAGAAAGTCATTTCACGCAATGAGACTGAGGGCCCTGCTCACAAGAGCTTACAATCTATGAGGTAGAGGGGGTGACACAAGAGGTAGCAGGGGCGGCATTGCTTATACAGTGGTCAGACACTTTTGTAATAGAGGTGACTGTCATTACACAAACATAAAACTTTATGAGCCGTCACTAGTCGTGTCCTGTAACAAGTGGAAGGAGCTCAGACATATAAAGTTATCTTGAGATGGCATCATATCATGTGGGGAAATGTGGGAGCGGGGACAGAGGAGGGTTAGATTTTCGGTATTCTAATTATGGTACGGAAGGGTTTACGTTAGACATTGTGATAGGCCTGTCTGATAAGATGTGTCTTTAGTTTGCGTTTGAAACTGTAGAAATTGGGAGTTAATCTGATTGTCCGGGGTAGAGCATTCCAGAGAAGTGGTGCAGCTCGGGAGAAGTCTTGTATACGAGCGTGGGAGGTTCTGATAATAGAGGATGTAAGTGTTAGGTCATTGAGTGAGCGGAGAGCACGGGTTGGGCGGTAGACAGAGATGAGGGAGGAAATGTATGGAGGTGCGGCATTATGGAGAGCCTTGTGGATGAGGGGGATAACTTTATATTTTATTCTATAATGAATAGGCAGCCAATGTAGCGACTGGCACAGACCAGAGGCATCGCTGTAGCGTCTAGCCTGATAGATGAGCCTGGCCGCTGCATTCAGAATAGATTGTAGAGGGGAGAGTTTAGTAAGGGGAAGAACTATGAACTCCAGATATAGCATATAGAGGGGGAAACAGCTAAAAACTTCAGAATACAAGCCATATAATGATCAGATCTAGTGCTATTCCGCAGGTACACACACCGAACTATTGATTTATGCAAAGGTTTCGTGAAAGGTTACATACACTTTAAACTTCTATTTTATGCAACGTGTACTCTAGGCTTGGCTGAATGTCCATGTTTTTAAGGTAACAGGAATAAACCAGACCCCAATCGCTTACTAAACAGATTTTGCACATATTGAGGAATTCTTAGTTTTCCTTACGTCACCTACAGATTCGATAAGATGGATTAACAAACGCCCTTTTGTGCATTTATTGGGCTGAATGTGTTAATTATTACATGGGTCATTGGCTCCATCGGTGGAGAACAATATATGATCCTGTTACATCTGTAACCGGCGCCGATCGCTGCTATTTAAGGCTCAACTGACAAGGTTAGAAGGAAAAAACATCTCTGCATGCCTTCTCCACAAAGTGACCTAAGGGACAGAGCAAAAAAAAGGAACATTAGAAGGTTGTGCTGGTACAAGAGTCCCAGAAAGACCAATTATATAAGTGTAGATTTCTTTCAATAGGAGGCGGCAAAAATATACAGCTGCATGGTTAAACACAGCAGACTTAGCCACGTTCCAAGGGGGAGATAAATTATAGGCTGTGCTTGGCGTTTTGCCGTTTCAGTTTAGTATAAAAAATTGTCTAGAAATAACAGAGAAAACATGTTATATACTGAGCCCAGCCAGGGGTGAACAACTAGCCTGGACAGCCCGCACAGCTGCACAAGGGCCCGGGGAGGAGAGGGGCCCACTCTCTTATACTCTCTATAGCAGTGTTTCTCAACCATTACAAGCAAAGCACCTCCTAGTGAAAAAAAAGTTCCAACCAAGTACCTCAAAGTAGCGGCTATAAGTGTTGCAAAACAAAATGAGGCTCCATTTGGGGCCTCCACCTGCAGTGATTTGAAGGGAAGAATAGCAAAACATGCAGCATTCTCCTTCCTATCAAATAGAAAGAGAGAATAATAGCCCCTTTGGTTCCTACACACAGTATAATGGCCTCCTCTGTGCCCCTGCACACAGTATAATGGCCCCCTCAGTGCCTACACACACACACACACACACACACACACACACACACACACACACAGTATAATGCCCCCTCAGTGCCTACACACACAGTATAATAGCCTCCTCAGTGCCCCCACACACAGTATAATAGCCTCCTCAGTGCCCCCAAACACAGTATAATAGCCTCCTCAGTGCCCCCACACACAGTATAATAGCCTTCTCAGTGCCTACACACACACACAGTATAATGGCCCCCTCAGTGCCTACACACACACACAGTATAATGCCCCCTCAGTGCCTACACACACAGTATAATAGCCTCCTCAGTGCCCCCACACACAGTATAATAGCCTCCTCAGTGCCCCCACACACACACAGTATAATAGCCCCCTCAGTGCCTACACACACAGTATAATAGCCTCCTCAGTGCCCCCACACACAGTATAATAGCCTCCTCAGTGCCTACACACACACACACACACAGTATAATGGCCCCCTCTGTGCCCCTGCACACACAGTATAATAGCCCCCCCAGTGCCCCCACACACAGTATAATGGCCCCCTCAGTGCCTACACACACAGTATAATAGCCTCCTCAGTGCCCCCACCCACAGTATAATAGCCTCCTCAGTGCCCCCCCACACACAGTATAATAGCCCCCTCAGTGCCTACACACACAGTATAATAGCCTCCTCAGTGCCCCCACACACAGTATAATAGCCTCCTCAGTGCCTACACACACACAGTATAATGGCCCCCTCAGTGCCTACACACACACACACACACAGTATAATGCCCCCTCAGTGCCTACACACACAGTATAATAGCCTCCTCAGTGCCCCCACACACAGTATAATAGCCTCCTCAGTGCCCCCCCACACACACAGTATAATAGCCCCCTCAGTGCCTACACAAACAGTATAATAGCCTCCTCAGTGCCCCCACACACAGTATAATAGCCTCCTCAGTGCCTACACACACACACAGTATAATGGCCCCCTCTGTGCCCCTGCACACACAGTATAATAGCCCCCCCAGTGCCCCCACACACAGTATAATAGCCCCCCCAGTGCCCCCCCACACAGTATAATGGCCCCCTCAGTGCCTACACACACAGTATAATAGCCTCCTCAGTGCCCCCACACACACACAGTATAATAGCCCCCTCAGTGCCTACACACACAGTATAATAGCCTCCTCAGTGCCCCCACACACAGTATAATAGCCTCCTCAGTGCCCCCACACACACACAGTATAATAGCCCCCTCAGTGCCTACACACACAGTATAATAGCCTCCTCAGTGCCCCCACACACAGTATAATAGCCTCCTCAGTGCCTACACACACACACACACACACAGTATAATGGCCCCCTCTGTGCCCCTGCACACACAGTATAATAGCCCCCCCAGTGCCCCCACACACAGTATAATGGCCCCCTCAGTGCCTACACACACAGTATAATAGCCTCCTCAGTGCCCCCACCCACAGTATAATAGCTTCCTCAGTGCCCCCCCACACACAGTATAATAGCCCCCTCAGTGCCTACACACACAGTATAATAGCCTCCTCAGTGCCCCCACACACAGTATAATAGCCTCCTCAGTGCCTACACACACACAGTATAATGGCCCCCTCAGTGCCTACACACACACACACAGTATAATGCCCCCTCAGTGCCTACACACACAGTATAATAGCCTCCTCAGTGCCCCCACACACAGTATAATAGCCTCCTCAGTGCCCCCACACACACACAGTATAATAGCCCCCTCAGTGCCTACACACACAGTATAATAGCCTCCTCAGTGCCCCCACACACAGTATAATAGCCTCCTCAGTGCCTACACACACACACAGTATAATGGCCCCCTCTGTGCCCCTGCACACACAGTATAATAGCCCCCCCAGTGCCCCCACACACAGTATAATAGCCCCCCCCAGTGCCCCCCCACACAGTATAATGGCCCCCTCAGTGCCTACACACACAGTATAATAGCCTCCTCAGTGCCCCCACACACAGTATAATAGCCTCCTCAGTGCCTACACACACACAGTATAATGGCCCCCTCTGTGCCCCTGCACACAGTATAATAGCCCCCCCCAGTGCCCCCACACACAGTATAATGGCCCCCTCAGTGCCTACACACACAGTATAATAGCCTCCTCAGTGCCCCCACACACAGTATAATAGCCTCCTCAGTGCCTACACACACACACACACACACACAGTATAATGGCCCCCTCTGTGCCCCTGCACACAGTATAATAGCCCCCTCAGTACCCCCACACACAGTATAATAGCCCTCCCAGTGCCCCCACACACAGTGTAATGGCCCTTTCTGTGCTCCCTCACCCAGTATAATGGCTCCCTCAGTGCCTACACACACACACACAGTATAATAGCCCCCTCAGTGCCCCCCCCACACACACACACACACACACACAGTATAATGGCTTCCCCAGTGACCAAAAATATGACTATGGTTATAGAATGACTACTTTATGCAAATGGAGAGGATTTGTCCATTTGGGCCACCTCTTCGTCAGCTAGGGTAGAGGGGTCACTTCAAAAAGCATGCTCTAGACATGTAAAGATGTGTCATTATCCTTTATTCTTGGCACAAGATATCCTGACTTGAGTCAGAAATGTCCAAATGTGAAAGAAAAAGAGTTTGCTTTACGTGTTGAGTCGAGCTTTTGTGAGTCATAAACGATTGACAAAATGTATCTGATCAGTGATTGTCCAACTCCTGGACCTCACACCTATCAACTGATATGGCTAACTTTGGGAGATGGAAGCTATGGTGCCGGACAAACCCAGAAACAACTCTACTCCCAATCAAGTAATAGGTGCAGGGCGACAGTTCCTTGGTGCCATAGCTATCTGGTAGACACTTTCATTACTGGAGTAGGAGCAGAGCTGCGTCCAGTTCCATCCAGCACTAGAGCTTTTGGTGTCAAAAGATATTGGCTATCCACCAATCATATTCTGCGAAGCGGTTGGAGATCTGGAATACTCTTATATGCTCCATATTTATCTCCATTTATCAAGTTATGGACTACACACCTCTACTCCATCTATACATGGAATGATATTCCAATCTTCCACCTTTAGTCAATGACTATTGTCTGGTCACAGGTATAATACATGTATAGAATGTAAGACGTGTGTTTTTTTTTTTTTACATAGAATAATATCCTTTGCAGAAATTTCTGCTGGACAATGGGATTATTTCAGCATGAACGGCCGCAGTTTGATCATCACGCAGGTGTCTAAATCAATGGTGGATTTTATGGCGCCAAAATAAATACAATCCTCGCGTTGCGGTTCCTGCTCTCCAGTTCACTGGTGCTGTAAAACATTAGAACGCATAAAAAGAAATTAATAGCCTGGTGGGTTAATGCAAATATATATGCAAATGAAGAGAGCG
Source organism: Leptodactylus fuscus (assembly GCF_031893055.1). Classification (NCBI taxonomy): domain Eukaryota; kingdom Metazoa; phylum Chordata; class Amphibia; order Anura; family Leptodactylidae; genus Leptodactylus; species Leptodactylus fuscus. The sequence goes on from NC_134265.1 coordinate 345,063,900, forward strand.
TGCAATCTCCACTCACATGTCTCTACTCTTCCTTGTCTTAGTGTTCTTGTCCCTTACATTGTATTCGGTCCATACTTGTATAAGACAGGCCCAATAAAGAGAATTGTGATTGATACGATATCATATCATTTGCTGCAACAACAAAAAAACAAAAAACAACAACACAAAAAGCCACTTACAACGTATAAGTAAGCCCTAATAATAATCAAGGTGCTATCGTAATAACAGTAATAATGATAATATTAACCACTTCAGTACCGGGCCAATTTGTGCTCCAGGACCAGACACATTTTCAGTTTTTTTTTAATGTGCAGTGTTGAGGGCGGTAACCTTTTTCTCGTATGTCTCATTCAACTAATTTTTGCGGTTTTTTTCAGGGCTTTATTTTTATGTTGCTTTTATTTTCAAATGTATTTTAATTTTTTTTTATATCCCTTAAAACATAAACATAATAGGAGGGAAATTGTGTCTGGTTTTCACTTTATTTTTATTTTTTTTATTTAATAACACAAAGTGTCACTGAAAAACTTTATAAAATAGTTTTTCCTCTCCATTACGGTAATTTTTATTTTGTATGGTGTTGTCGGGGGTGGGGCTATAACCTTTAATAACGGCGTTTTATTAGAGTATTATTTTATCTATTTATTTATTTTTATTTATTTATTTTTTTTAACTTTTTTTTTTTATTTTATTTTATTTTTCAGATTGTGCCCCCATAAGGTCATAAGAGACCTTTGGAGACATCTGATCACTTTTTTTATATACTGGAGGCTGATTTTCCCTATAACTGGGGCTGGCACATTTAGCCTCAGTTGCAAGAGGAATCCAGCCTCCTGCACACTGTTCTTTACACTTACAGAGCTGATCTGGATCCTGTAGGACCCAGCAGCTCTTGTATGACGCTGAGCCTGGCGGATCACGTGACCACCGGGTCAGAGGGCGGCTGCATCATGGCAGCGCCCATAGCCGTGTATACAACACTCATTGAGCACTATATATACAGTGATTGAGAAGGCAGGGAAGGGAATAAACCTTTCCTGCCATCTCTCTGGGAGCTCCGGCTGAAGTTACAGCCGTCTCCCAGTATCAGCAGCTGCACGGGGCTTATTGGGGCTTATTCTTTGCAGGACAAATTATATGTTATAAGGGTACCATTTAAAAATCCTTATGAAGTTCTAGGAAGCTGGAAAAAATTCAGGGTGAAATTGGAGAAAAACTGCATTTACGCGACTTTCTTACTGGCTTTGTTTTTGCGGCGTTCACTGTGCAGCCAAAATGATAGGTCACTTGTATTCTATGAGTCGGTATGATTCTGGGGATACCAAATTTATATAGGGGTTTTTTCACATTTTAAAGCAATCCAAGACTTTGCAAAAAAAAAATAAAAAAAATTCTTGGGACTGACATTTTCTATCATTCCATGTATAGGAATGTGTAAGGAATTTTTTTCAGGGGTCAAATGTACTTTTTAGCTTTATCATTTTGGAGAATGTCTATTGCTTTGATTACTTTTTAGCCAGTATTTTATGGGAGATGAAAAAAAAACAAAAAAAAAAACAAAACAGCAATTTTATTTTATTTTTTATATCCTGCTACAGTGTTCATCGTATGGGAAAAATGTTACTATAGGTTTGTAGACCGGGCATTTTTAGACACAGGGATACTTGATGTGTATGTGTTTTACTTTTTTATGTACTTTTCTACATATTGAAAGGGAAGTGATTTAAATTTTTATTTATTTATTTATTTTTTTATATTTTTTATTTTTTTTTGGGGGGGGGGGTTTGTTTTTGTTTTTCATATTGGACTTCCTAGACCCCCCCTAGAGGTCTTCAACCCCAGAAGGTATGATCACTAATGCAATGCATTGCAAAAGGGCACTTCTATTACAGGCTGCATAAAACGAAATCAAAAGTAATATGACTTTACCACTAATACCCCCAAAAACAATATAGAATTTTAGGTGGGTGATAGATTCCCTATAGGATGAAGGTTATAAGAACACTCTGTATAGTCGTATAGGTATGCAGTAGGTATGTGCCTTGAAGCTGAAATTCTGATGATTTTTTTTTAATTAAAGTTGCAGTAGGGCACATAAAACTTGGTAAAGCCACCAGAAAGCAGCAGAACTATTGGCATTGTGTGTACTTTAATCTAGTAAATTAATGAACATGACTTCCAGATCCATTTAAATTGTCCGTAAATTCAAACAAAATTATTTTTCTCCTGAAATCCTGACTTGCTTTGGCACTTTCAATCGCGAGGATTAACTGAGCACGCTTTTATTCACTAGAACCCATCAAATTCCTCCGTTATTGCAAGATCTGCTCTCTGGCATAAAACTTTATTGATATATTAACATGCAAATTAAACCGTGGTACACTAAGGTTTTTACTCAGCCCTGTTTTTCATTTAAAAACTGTATATCCCAGTCTTTACTACCTGCACTCTCGGTTTTACTGCTATGTAGTGGCAGTGCATTAAGAAACTTAAAAACCTGATATTTTAACACTTCTAGTGAGCAGACTGCCAGAACTAACATAAGACAAGGTAAACTAAAAACATATTAAAAAAAAAAAAAAAAAAATCAGTGCAAAGAGACCCTCATTCATAGACACTTAATGGAGTCTTTCCCTTTAAAGCCCAGCCATCAGTTCTAAAGATCTCCTCTAATTTTATTAACAGGAAGTTGTTAGTATTGTCTGCCATGTTACAGATACGGTGGAGCTGCATTGTGGTCACCGGTCACCGTGTCTACAAACCTACTAGTTTACATTCTACTTGCCCCTCCTCAGCCTACCACTGTTACTATATTTTCACACATGCTTGAGATGATTTATTGTTGATTTCATTAGATCTCGTCTATATCCCTACCCAGTTTCCTCTATTCACAGGCATGGGCAGACAGGGTTGGTTCACTTAACTGGACGGTGAGAATTGGAGGCTCTCTATCAGAAAAACGTATTGCCCCTATAAATTATTCTAAACTTATTTCCATAAAATAATATTTTAGGTATATTTTGACCTTAAGGAAGCACTCTAGTAAAAAATTGCTTTTGCCCCATTTGAAATTGAGCCTGTGTATGGTGTATTGTTAATGAATAACTTATTGACAGCTTCATTGTAAAGTTATGTGCTCTACTCCAGAGCACTGTCCTGATGCACACAATGTTTGCTCTAGGAATAAGAAATTACGTTTACAATTCAACTCTATTCGAGCTTTCATCTGGTCCCCATAGAATCATATAGGAAACACTGGGGCTGATTTATTACTGCTTTTGAGTCAAGTCTGTGGTAGCAACAGCCATCTTCTTCGAAGTGGCCTGCAGGGGGAGTAGCATACCAGCCAGGGACAGAAATAGACTTGACAGTCTGGTTAGAAGGTCCGGCTCTGTCCTGGGGAGCCCCCTGGACCCAGTACAGGTGGTGGGTGACAGAAAGATACTGTCTGTAGTGAGCTTCATGCTGGAGAACAACTCCAACCCCATGTATGAGACTGTGATAGCACTTGGCTGTACTGTCAGTGACCGACTGCTTCACTGCAAGTGTGACAAGGAGCTATCAGATGTGCTTCCTCCCAAACCGCGGTCAGGCTTTACAACCAACATGAGGCTAAGCGAAGATCACTCTGCACAGAGAACTAAATGATCCTGAAGTCTTCTTTTTCTTCTTAGTTGCTATGACTCCTAGTATATTTTCTATCTGCCATGAGCTTGTATGTGTTCTTTCTTGTAATATATTACTGTTGCTGTAACACACTGAATTTCCCCATGATGGAACTATTAAAGGATTATCTTATTTTATCTTATCTTTCCCTGGCCCGGCCATCTTCAATATCGGTACAGATGTCACATGAGCCTGGCCTGCGTCTCAACGCATAATGATGCAGGCCCAGCCAACATGACATCTGGGAGGTCATCACATAGACTATAATGGGGTTCGAAATCCAGTTGAACAGTGTGCGGCTGTTCGAATCGGATTTCGAACCTTGGACATTTTAGTGTTCACTCATCTCTAGTAAGTAACACTGTTTTTATGTTCTCTCACCTGCCCTGGTCCTCTGATCGTTATACTTTGGGGTCTGAAAAGACCCCCATGTATAATGATGGCAGTGTTTGTGGGGTTCGTGGGCCCATGGCTTCACTTACCGATCCCCGTTCCTGCTCACAGCCACCTCCGCAGAATGGGAATCATAAGCGGTCGCGAGCAGGAGCAGGGATTAGTAGGTAAATAGGGACCTTTACCTGCTTGGGGTACTCCAGGAGTAGAGATGAGCGAGTAGTGTTGGATCGAGTAGGTGTTCGATCAAATACTACGGTATTCGAAACATTCGTTCTCAATCGAACACTACTAGCTGTTCGAAGTTTAATGTTCGATGCAGAACCAGCGTTGATTGGCAGAATGCTATACATTCTGCCAATCAACGCTGGTTTCTTTCTAGATTTTTTCATCTCTATCCAGCAGGTAATGCTACATTACCAATCAACGCTGGTTCTTCTCCTACCTTTCCGAAGTCTTCTCCGTGCTGCGTCCCCGCGTCTTCTTCCGGGTGGAATTGACTCTGCCTAGGCATCCGGCCTAGGCAGAGCCGACTGCATACACGCGCATGCGCAGTCGGCTCTGCCTAGGCCGGATGCCTAGGCAGAGTGAATTCCACCCGGAAGAAGACGCGGGGACCCTGCGCTGGGAGAAGACTTCAAGCAGAATCCAGCCCGACCATCACTCTTTGACTTGGTAAGTATGATTTTATCGAATGTTGCCTACCCCTGAAACGAGCATTTCTCCCCATAGACTATAATGGGGTTTGAAATCCGTTCGAACAGTCGAACAGTGTGCGGCTGTTCAAATCGGATTTCGAACCTCGAACACTTTAGTGTTCGCTCATCTATATCCAGCAGGTAATGGTCTATTAAAAAAAAAACAAAACCATCAGGGGCCCACTGGGCGCCCTATTATCCCGATGATAAATGTGGATTTTCATAGATTTTTGTAATGATTTAACAGTTTAATGATAATATGAAGATTGCAACAATTGGATATGTAACGTCTAGTCTACAATTAGATATACAGGAGAGCAGCTGAGGGGAACATGAGTTGGTGGTGACAGAACTCAAACTCAAAAGGAAAAAGCTCTATGCAAATACAGTTGTGTTTATTCTTGCAGATTGGCTCCTTAGAACACATTGGGTTTCATCTTTGAGAATTAAATGATTTATCTATTATTATTTTAGCCTTATTTCCTATTAGTCTTATATTAAATATTATTATTCTAACACTAGTTTTAACTCTAGACACTATACATTTTTATAATAACGCTAAGATTAATTGCATTAACATTACTAGTTTTCACCGATATAGCAAGTAAAGGTTATTGTACCTGCAAACTACCATATTTTCCGGACTATAAGATGCACCAGACCATAAGACGCAAGGTTTTAGAGGAGGAAAATAGGGGAAAAAAATTTTGAAGCAAAAAAATTTGTAAAAATGTGTAAAATATTTAATAACATAATAATATAATATCTCCCCCACACCGGTGTCCGCTTACCTGCACAGCTGCAGCTCCCAGTTCTTCTTGGTCTGGTCCGGTCCTCTGTCCTTCACATGTCTTCACATGCGCCCCCCCCCGCCTCCCTAGACTAGTATTGCAGAGATGCAGGGAGTAGGTGGGGCTTGGTGCTCACGTCTCCCCTCCCAGTACCTGCCCACACTCTTCTAAGCCCCGCCTTCTCTATAATACTAGTCTAGGGAGGCGGGGCGCAGGGCGCTCTGAAGCCACATGAAGGACAGAGGATCGGACCAGCAGAGGGCAGCGGCAGCACTTCTGAGCAGGTAAGTTGAGTGAAGTTCACGAGTAGATAGATATTACTGTACATTGACTTGTCTAGTAGATAGACAACTCAATGTACAGTAGTATCTATCTACTCATGAACTTGCCTCGTGGTCCTCACAGATGTTAGGAAGGGGCATGATAAACAAGGGTTTCTTCTAACTTGCCTGCACCGCCTGTACCCTCTATCTGTAGCCATTCTCTGCTTCACACAGATGGGATAGGGACGGGACACAGACGCACCGTATTTCCACAGCTGCATTCGGACTATAAGACGCACCTCTATTTTCCTCCCATATTTGGAGGAAAAAAACTGCGTCTTATAGTCCGAAAAATACGGTATGCAAGGCCAGGGTCCCACGTGGCGTAAATATCGCGATTTGCCTGCAGCGGAAACCTCGCAGAGAAAACCTCTGTGAACTTTCTGTCTAAACCGCTGCGGGAAGAATTACGATGCTGACAGCTTTATTGTAGTTATGTGCTCCTCTCCAGAGCACTGTCCTCCCTGTTCCTCTAATGCACACAGTATTTCCTCTATGAATAGGAGGTCATACATTTTTGTTAGCGCCTAATGTACAATCTCACATGGACCATTTTTCTATTGTTTTTTCACCTAATGCAACATTTATGAAAGTGACTTGTAATGTGGATGTGGTGTAAATGAGTGCGCTTATGTGACTGCCGCTCCATTTCTTGCCATGTGCCATAGAATACAGTGCCAGCCGCCACATAGCAATGTATAGAGAGTTGGTCATGCAAGACTATTGGGGCCCCATTCACAAGATGGAGGTATGGGGGGGGTTTGGTTCCCAGTTCTCCTGATCGCTGGGGCACCCAGTGATCGGACACTTATCTAAGGATAAGAGATCAGTGCCCTTACTAGAGCATCCCCTTAAACTTCTTAGCAAACAATGACACCATATTATGGAATATGGAACAGGCTCAAGTGCTGAGCCCGCTCAGGGGTGAACCTGCTCCATTCGCCGCCCGAGGCAAAGTACAGAAAGCAGCCCCCCCTGCCGGGGGAGGGGGCAGAGCGGGGGTGTGGCTTAGCAGAGGGGGTGTGGTGTCTTAAAGGGGCGGGGCTTAGCACCGTTCGCTGGTAGAGAGCAGGCCCGGAGACTGCCTGCGCTCTGCCTGAGCGTGAGGGGAGGCTGCTGGAGCAGCGCTGCTCCAGTGGCCTCCCCAAACCACGGCTCCGTGCTAAGCCAGTCCAGGACAGCTTGTCCTGGACTGGCTTAGGTTAGCAAAAATGCCGCCCTTCCTGAGGTCCTGGCATAGTGCCGCCTGAAGCGCTCACTTCAGGTCGCCTCATGGGAGGTGCGGCGCTGAGCCCGCTTCACGTCTGGTGAGTGTCAGCTGACGTGAACAGCTATATAAATGAGAGCTGACATGAGGCCAAGTCATGTAACTGGTTAGCTCTGCCCAGGGAAGCTGGGAAGTATATATATATTCATGTGATGTAACTAAATTTGAAAATTATAATTATAAATTTCTTCTTCAGAAGTCTCCTACGGAGCTTGTTTTAATTTCAGATGATGTAATTACTTTTCAGTTAATTGGACTTTGCTGGACTTGGTGCAGGGAAATGCTGGAATTTTTAATGCCATTCTATATCATACAGTAGTGTAATAGTATACATCACCTAGTACTATTGTATATATTATTAAAGTGGCACCATCTTTTCCATAGGCAGATGATACCTATCTATTGTAGTGCCAGTAAGACTTGCATCTTGTACACAAAATATAAGGCTGTGCCCCCATGTGGCATAAACCATGGCGTCTTACAGTCCTTGCAAAGTGGATCGGATCCCAGCGAATTCCATCCACACATTGCAGAAACATATGCACAGCAAAAATGCTACAGTTTTGAAAACCGTTTAGTTTTGGAAATCACAGAATGTCAATGCCGGCGGTTTCCCTATAGGTATCATAGAAGTAGAACGTTTCCTCTGCGAACTGTTTCAATGACACCTATGGGAAAACCGCCGGAGTTTCTGTAAGTATGATTGACAAGCTGGTATTTCCAAAACTACGCCTGTTTTGGAGATTGCAGCATGTCCACAGTGCAGTTTTTATTGCAAAGCGGGCATGGGATGCGCTAGAAATATTCTGGGTGTATCGGTCTCCTAAAATGACCTGCTGTCTGTTCGAAGCTCACTGCAAATGGACAGTAGAAACCCATTATGTATGACTTGAGGAATATTTTCACCCAAATATTTCCTCCAAATTGTCAACTGCTGTTAAAGGGGTTTTCCCATCTAAGATGGTGTTCACTGAATCCCATGCAAAAATTGAGAATTACATTCATTTCATGGGATTCTTCATTTTTTGCTAGCTGTAAAATTAAAAAAAAACAACTTCCTGCTCAAATTCCACCCAAATCCTCCATTTAAATGAATGGAAGTAGGAAACCTTTCTGCCACTAGCTGGAGATTTCCTCAGTGGATTTGGTACGGCAGATCCTGCTGCAAAATTCACCATGTAAAATAACCCTATGTTCCCATGGAGTTGTTTTGCAGACTGATTTTGAGGTGGAATCTGCCTCAAACAGGAGGTTCATTTCAATGGGAGTCAGTAGCAAATTTTTTTTCCTCTAGCTGATTTTTTTCAGCTAGTGAAAAAAAAAAGTGACATGACTAGGGTTGAGCGATCGTGTTCGGAAAAGATCGGATTCCAATTGGCGATCAAGAAAATTTCACGATCGCGATCGGAATTCCGAACACGATCTTTTTAGGTGGGATCGAGATCGGTGATTATTTCCCACAATGCTTTGCTACTGGCCAAGCATTGTGGAAAAAGCTAACAATGTTAGCCTTCACACTGAGTATACGCTCCACTCATTCTAAGCGGAGTGTATACTCAGTGTGAAGGCTCCGCTGCAGTTCCATAGGAATGAATGGAAGCAGCCGGCACACAGCCTTAACCCCCTGCACGCCGGCTGCGTCCATTTATTCTAATGGGAGACTAGCTAACATCTGTAGTAGCTACTTACCTGCAGGGATGGCTGGTCCGGTGCCTGGTGTTCTTGGTCTTCTTCGCCTCGCTGCCCCCGCCTCCCAGGTTAGTGTTAAAGAGCTAGGAAGAAGGCAGGGCTTGTGGCTTAGGAGAGTGTGGGTGGGTACAGGGCAGGGAGACGTGACATCTCCCCTCCCAGTACCCGCCCACACTCTCCTAACCCGTCCACACTCTCCTAACCTGGGAAGCGGGGGCAGCGAGGCGAAGAAGAACGAGAACACCGGGCACTGGAGCAGCCATCTCTGCAGGTAAGTGGACACCAGGGGGGACTAAGTAGCCAGAGGATTTAAAAAAAAATCCTCTGGCTACTTAGTGATTAAAAAAATCACTGCACAGTGTGGATTCTAACAATTAAAGCGCTTAATTCTTAGATTCCATGCTGTGTAGGGAATAGGATTGTTTTTAAAATCCAATCTCCGATTAGTAAAAAAATCCCATTGACTTGCATTGGGATCGGAATTGGGTTCGAATGAAAAATGATCGGAAATCGGATTTCAAAATCGATCCTGAAAAGTCAATATCGGCTCAACCCTAGCTACGAGTTACTGCGCCATAATCAGCTCCACTTTACTCCGTGTGAATGCCCCCTTAGGGTAAGTTCAGATGGCGTTTTGTGGTCCGGATTTTGACACGAGTTAATAAAGACTGGTGTCACCAGCCCGGCCACTGCTGCTAGATAGCAGAGGTGGTCTGAAACTTAGAAACAAGCTATAAACTCTAATGACACCTATTCAGCTGTCTATGTCAAACGGAGTCAGATAGATAATGCAATGTATTGGGAAAAACCTTCAGTTAGCTGACTTTAAATGATCCTGGAGATTGTAATATCCCTTTAAGATGTTGAAAATTCTTTTCCATAATTAATATATCAGATAAAGCTTCCGTGATGTCATCAGCCTGTTTTTCTCCAGTTCTGAATGACTCATCTGCCTGGACTATTTATTATGTTAGCGCATATAGATTCTTCTCAGCGTTATGTCTTCATTAAATGTGTTACCTACCATGCAATTTTTTAATTTTTTTTTTTTAGGTTTTTTTTTAGTTAGTTTGCAATGATCTGCTGCATTGTGTGATTTCCGTGAATCTGAGTGACTATTATACAATAATGATACTGTACAAGTACATGACCACTGCCAATATTCAATGTTATCTATTGCAATTTCATGTTGAGGATATACAATATTCTTCTATTTAGTTTATAGCCGGCAGAGTGGATCTTGGTTTCTAAATCTCATTACTTTTTTTTTTCTGTCTTTTACCTCCTTAGCAATTGGAAGGACTCTTATTCCTCGATACTTTAGCACAGTGTTTGAAGGGGGTGTCACTGATCTCTATTACATTCTCAAGCACTCCAAAGAATCATACCACAACTCATCCATCACCGTGGACTGTGATCAATGTACCATGGTCACTCAGCATGGGAAACCCATGTTCACCAAGGTAATAACAAAGCTGATTTCTTTCCCCATCTTTAAGAGTGATTGATTTTCCTTCTCTTGTAGTAATATAACATCGCCTCCCTGACCAAATGCGCAACTTTCATTTTTCAGCCGAGCAACAAACTGTTTAATTTATAAATATTTGCTTTCCATTAAACAAACAGCGGGCGGACGGCCATTACTCACCGCGGCCCTCGTGCATTACAGAACTGCTGGCGAAAAGGGTCCCGGCTGCTCGTAGCGACCAATCCGATTGCGGAGAGGTTGAAATTTTTTAAAAATTATTGGATTGGTTTCTACGGGCAAGAATGAAGAAGTTTTAGCAATTCCAGGGTGAAGGGAAATAGAAGGTAACCATTGGAACCAATCAGATTCCAGTTCTCATTACGGAGACAGTGGGGCAGATTTATTAAGACTGGCATAAGACACGCCAGTCTTAATAGGCCCAGACCACGTCTGATTTATGAAGCGGTTTCAGCCCCTTCATACATCAGGAACACACCATAATGGAGATCTACCCCAGATAGGAATTGGAAACTTGCTTGAGTTATAATAAATAGGTTGGGCCGAGGTGTTCCCGATTATAATATTAATATATAATATTGCCATATATTGCAAAACGAAGTCACATCATTCCTGCACAATAGCAATGCTCGGGGCCACACAGTGGTTAGCACTGCAGCCTTGCAGCGCTGGAGTCCTGGTGTTCAAATCCCGCCAAGGACAAAAAAAACATCTGCAAGGAGTTTGTATGTTCTCCTGTGTTTGCATGGATTTCCATCCCATATTCCAAAAAAGACATACTGATAGGGAAATATGTACATTGTGAGCCCTATGTGGGGCTCATAATCTACATAAAAAATAAATATATATATAAAAAAAAAAAATAGTACTGCTCAATGCAAAATAACAGCGCCATGCAATAACTAACACATTCATACAATGTCAAATACTATACTATCATATTGAATATATATTTATTGAAAATATAATACTGCACTTCCATACAGTGCCCACATAGCTAAGCTGCTTGCCATATAACTGTACCAATCAGTGCACAAATAATGCTGCCATACAATGAATAAATAATACCTTCCTTCAGTATTCTATGCCATCGAATTGAATGTATACTCGAGTATAAGCCGAATTTTTCAGCACTCGTTTTGTGTTGAAAAAGCCCCCCTCGGCTTATACTCGAGTCAGCAAAAAAAAAAAAGAAAAAAAAAGAATTTATTTATTTTTATTTCTTTTTAGGAGGGGGGGGGTCTATGACCAGCCGCAATATCAATGTATAGAATCTCCCATAAAATAGTGGGGGAAAAAAAAGAAGCTTAAAAAAAAGTAAAAATATAAAAGTTGTAAATCCCTCCTTTCCCTAGAATAGATACAAAAGTAGAAAATGACTGTCACACACAAACACATTAGGTATCCCTGTGTCTACTGAATATAGGGGATCTGCAGTGCTCCTGTTCTGTCGGGAAGAGGTTAATAGGAGCACTGCAGATCCCCTATAGTCAGCCAGGCTGAATTCCAAGTGGGGGAAAAAAAACCCAGTCCTCAAGCTCAGGGAAGGGGCAGACACAACCAAAACACCCCCTCCCCTCCCCAGCAACTACTGCACCCAAAAACTCCGACCATTTTAATTTTTGAAATTTTCCAGTAGCTGCTGCATTTCCCCCCCTCGGCTTATACTCGAGTCAATAAGTTTTCCCAGTTTTTTGTGGTAAAATTAGAGGCCTCAGCTTATATTCGGGTCGGCTTATACTCGAGTATATACAATATCAAATATGTAATACTATTATAAAGTGCTAACAAAACGAATTGATATATTTCCTGCACCACAGTACTACTCAGCAACCACAGTGCCTAAATAAAACGACCATATAATAACTAACTAATACCGCTATACAGTATCTAGCACTATACTATTATACATGTTTATTGAAAATATCATACTGTACTTCCATATAGTGCTCACATAACTCAGCCATTTCCCACATCATTGTACCAATTAGTGCACAGATAGTACTGTTGTATAATGACTAAATAATACCGTCATGCACTAGTGTAGACCATCATATTGAATATATAATGCTACAGTATCATATAATGTCTATATGACCTTGGTATTAGAGATGAGCGAACACTAAAATGTTCGAGGTTCGAAATTCGATTCAAACAGCCGCTCACTGTTCGAGTGTTCGAATGGGTTTCGAACCCCATTATAGTCTATGGGGAACAGATACTCGTTAAGGGGGAAACCCAAATCCGTGTCTGGAGGGTCACCAAGTACACTATGACACCCCAGGAAATGATACCAACACCCTGGAATGACACTGGGACAGCAGGGGAAGCATGTCTGGGGGCATAAAAGTCACTTTATTTCATGGAAATCCCTGTCAGTTTGCGATTTTCGCAAGCTAACTTTTCCCCATAGGAATGCATTGGCCAGTGCTGATTGGCCAGAGTAGGAACTCGACCAATCAGCGCTGGCTCTGCTGGAGGAGGCGGAGTCTAAGATCGCTCCACACCAGTCTCCATTCTGGTCCGACCTTAGACTCCGCCTCCTCCAGCAGAGCCAGCGCTGATTGGCCGAATTCCGTACTCTGGCCAATCAGTGCTGGCCAATGCATTCTATTGGCGTGATGAAGCAGTGCTGAATGTGTGTGTTTAGCTCAACTACACCGGTGGAGTAGTTGAGCTAAGCACACAGATTCAGCTCTGCTTCAATCAGCGCTGGCCAATGCATTCTATTAGCTTGATGAAGCAGAGTGTGCACAAGGGTTCAAGCGCACCCTCGGCTCTGATGTAGCAGAGCCGAGGCTGCACAAGGGTTCATTCGCACCCCCCCTGGCTCTGATGTAGCAGAGCCGAGGGTGCACTTGAACCCTTGTGCACCCTCGGCTCTGCTACATCAGAGCCAAGGGTGCACTTGAACCCTTGTGCACACTTGGCTCTGCTACATCAGAGTTGATGGTGCGCTTGAACCCTTGTGCACACTCTGCTTCATCAAGCTAATAGAATGCATTGGCCAGCGCTGATTGAAGCAGAGCTGAATCTGTGTGCTTAGCTCAACTACTCCACCGGTGTAGTTGAGCTAAACACACACATTCAGCACTGCTTCATCACGCCAATACAATGCATTAGCCAGTGCTGATTGGCCAGAGTACGGAATTCGGCCAATCAGTGCTGGCTCGGCTGGAGGAGGCGGAGTCTAAGGTTGGACCAGAATGGAGACTGGTGTGGAGCAATCTTAGACTCCGCCTCCTCCAGCAGAGCCAGCGCTGATTGGCCGAATTCCGTACTCTGGCCAATCAGCACTGGCTAATGCATTGTATTTGCAGGATGAAGCAGTGCTGAATGTGTGTGTTTAGCTCAACTACGCCGGTGGAGTAGTTGAGCTAAGCACACAGATTCAGCTCTGCTTCAATCAGCACTGGCCAATGCATTCTATTGGCGTGATGAAGCAGTGCTGAATGTGTGTGTTTAGCTCAACTACGCCGGTGGAGTAGTTGAGCTAAACACACACATTCAGCACTGCTTCATCACGCCAATAGAATGCACTGGCCAGCGCTGATTGGCCAGAGTACGGAATTCGGCCAATCAGCGCTTGCTCTGCTGGAGGAGGCGGAGTCTAAGATCGCTCCACACCAGTCTCCATTCAGGTCCGACCTTAGACTCCGCCTCCTCCAGCAGAGCCAGCGCTGATTGGCCAAAGTACAGAATTCGGCCAATCAGCGCTGGCCAATGCATCCCTATGGGAAAAAGTTTATCTCACAAAAATCACAATTACACACCCGATAGAGCCCCAAAAAGTTATTTTTAATAACATTCCCCCCTAAATAAAGGTTATCCCTAGCTATCCCTGCCTGTACAGCTATCCCTGTCTCATAGTCACAAAGTTCACATTCTCATATGACCCGGATTTGAAATCCACTATTCGTCTAAAATGGAGGTCACCTGATTTCGGCAGCCAATGACTTTTTCCAATTTTTTTCAATGCCCCCGGTGTCGTAGTTCCTGTCCCACCTCTCCTGCGCTGTTATTGGTGCAAAAAAGGCGCCAGGGAAGGTGGGAGGGGAATCGAATTTTGGCGCACTTTACCACGCGGTGTTCGATTCGATTCGAACATGGCGAACACCCTGATATCCGATCGAACATGTGTTTGATAGAACACTGTTCGCTCATCTCTACTTGGTATATATTTCCCAGACAAAAGTACCACTAAATGCCCAAATGAAGTTGCTATTCACTATCCAAATAATACTCTATATAATATGCTGCCCTAATAGTGAAGACATAAAAAGTTAAGGAGCAAATGGTAATGTCTCAGGTGGTTTGGGGCAGTGAATGTTGTGATGTATCACTGTAACATTGCTTCTCATGGAGTAATCCTTGGGGGAGAGGAAACAGTGTCCCGGTGAACTTGCACAGTTTGTTACCACCTAAAACCAAACCTACCTTCCAGTAATGGGGCGTGATGGTGCCCGGATGGGCAGGGGTGAAAATTTCAATTTCCCTAAAGCCTAGTAGAGTTATTGAAATGTCAATAATTCTAATCGTTATATTCTATTACTTCTGCAAGCAGAACTTTTCTCTTCATATGTTTCATATGGAAACCAAACGGAAACCCCATGGACCCCATTATGGGGTCTGTGGGTTTCCTTAGGTAACTGCTTTTTAATGTGTATAGGTTTCTATTTAAGAAAGTCCCCAAGCGGACTTTCGAACGGAAACACAAACGCAGATGTGAACCGGGCCTAGAATCTCTAGCCCTCACCATTCCTGAGAAATCAGTGCATTTAGTTTTGATGCCTGATATGCCAATAAGTGTCTGTACTGTCAAGTGGGTGGAACACAAAGGGGCGAGTCAGAGGTGAGCAGTGTCAGAGCACTCCTTGGCCAAAGACCACCCACTTGACAGTACAAAATAAAAATCCAATCCTGCCGGAATCGATGGAATACAGGACATTAAAAGATGCAAAGAACTAGAGGTGGTGAAGGGTCTTCTTTCATGAATGAGAGTGAGAGATGTAGCAGAGATGAAATTGTCAAAATTAGCTGACCTGATAATTTAAAGGGATTGTCCAGGATAACCATTTTTTTTAATCTGAGGCTGGGAAAGGTGAAAAAAATATATATATATATATATATATATATATATATTCTTACCTGTCCCTGTTGTCTACCAGACAACCCCTGTAAACCTTCATTTGAGGAGATGGACACATAGAAAGCCCACTGTAGTCCCAAGTATGACTTGTTTTATGGGCCATATTGTTGCCTTAGATCAGACCTGGGCAATGTGCGGCCCGCGGGCCACATCCGGCCCTCTGACTGCTTCTGTCCGGGGCCGCATAGCTAGTGGAAGTTTTTTCAAGAACCTGTGATGATGTCATCACAGCCTATCACCAGGATAGGCTATGACTCGTTAGTGGGCGGAGCCACACGGGACTGTGTGCTTGATGCAAGCTGCCGGCAATGGGGGATGCTGAATGATAAAGAGAGAAGAGACAGCATGTGTGAGCAAGAGGGGGGAACTAGGGGCAGATGTAGGGTGACATTAAACTGGGGAAACTGGAGGAGGATATTAAACCATGGGGGGTAGCTGGAGGGGATATGTCTGCCTCTAGTTGCCACCAGTTTAATGCCCCCTCTAGTTTCTGCTAGATTATACTGGGGCACCAGGAGAGGGACTTAAAACTGTGGGACATTTGGAGGGAAACGTTATAATGTGGAGGGGGGGAGTATAATGTTAGGGTGACTGCAGGAGGATTTTACTTTGTGGGACACATAGAAAAATGATTGAGAATGGGCAGAGTCAGCGGAGAAGTGGGTGGAGCTAAATTTGCCACAACGCACATGGCCCTCTAGAACCGTTACAATTTCTCATGTGGCCCCATGGGAAAATTAATTGCCCACCCCTGCCTTAGATCCTCCTTCAGATACAACAGTCTCAAATGATCCAGTTCTAACATCGGAGGAGTTGTCCACATAAATCCCAGCGACAAAGAGTTAAAACACTTTCTGCCTGATTTCATATAAAATATAAGCAAGTAAAAGTTCTGGGATTATTCCAGCTGATCTGAACTATAGGAGTTTATGCCATGAACGTATGGCACAGTAGAATTTGTCACCAGCTATCTATACATTTGTGCACTGTGCCAGCTCTATAAGTTCTGCTCCTTTAGATATCCACATGGTGATATCCGTCATGCCAACACTGCTGTATCGGCCAACTCAGACCTACAGCATTTATTTGGCAGCTTGTGATTTAGATTCAGAGAAAGATTAAAAGGAGCCTGTCACATTGGAAATGCTGTCCCATCTGCAGGCAGCATGTTATAGGGCAGGAGGAGCCAAGCAGATTGACATATAAGTTTGTAGGTAAAGATTCAGTATAACTAATTATGGAGTCCAGTGGGCGGTCCTAATCAGTGATTGACAGCCTTCTCTGTATGAGTGAGCCTATAATGATATCTGTCAATCACTGATTAGGACCGCCCACTGGACTCCTAAGTCTAATAGGCTTAAATCAAATAAAATACAACTTATAATGAATATTTTCACACAAACCTATATATCCATCTGCTCAGCTACTCCTGCCCTATAATATGCTGTCTGCGGATCACACTGCCTGTTTAAAGGGGCTCTATCATTGGGAAAAGCCATTTTTAACTAATCACATCCTTGCATAGGCTTTAGAAAGACTATTCCACGCCTATCTTTAGTATGTAGATTGCCTCAGTGGTTTGTGAATAAGTCCGTTTTTATTCATATG